>NC_141997.1:16756203-16918703 GCF_049901715.1 Pseudonaja textilis
CCAACCCAGCCTTCCCACCGTTCAAGCCTGATGAGGAGAAGTGGGAATCATACAAAAATCGTTTTAACCACTACATCGATGCCATTGGTCTGGCTGATGCAGGGGAGCACAGGAAGAAGTCATTCTTCCTCAGTTATTGTGGAGCCGTCGTTTTTGATACCGCCACAGCACTCGTCGCTCCACGTGAGTTAAAGAATGTTCCCTGGGCAGAATTGCTGGAGATCCTCACCAATCATTACTCCCCCAGGCCCTCACAGATCGCGACGCGTTTCACCTTCCGGATGAGGAAGCAAGCTGAAGGGGAAACCATCAACCAGTACATGGCCGCCTTGAGGACTGCAGCTCTCCACTGCGGGTTCGGGAACTACTTAGATGACATGCTTCTCGACCAGCTCGTCTGCGGGATCAAGTACCTTCACCTCCAAAGGCGACTGCTTGCCAGGAAGGATCTCAACCTCTCCCAGGCCGTCGAGGAAGCCTTGGCTGCAGAACTGGCAACCCAGTCAGCCACCGAGATTCAAGGTTCCGTTCCCAAACAAAGCTGTGCCACTATCCACTCGGAAGAGGTGGTCAACGAAGATGATCCCAACGATCAAACAGACATCCACCGTCTCGCCCATGCCAAGCAACCTCAGGAAGGAACCAGGCAAGAAAGCAACAGTGCACCCAAACACATCATCCTGTGCCTATCCTGTGGCGGACCTCACTCGAGAGCTTCGTGCAGATTCAAAGGTGCCACCTGCAACAATTGCCACAAAAAAGGCCACATCGCCAGAGTCTGCCAGGCTGCACACAATTCAGCACAAAGGGTTCCTTCCTTTTCCCATTCTGGACCCCAAAGGCAAGTACTAAATTGTCACACTTGCTACCATGCTAACCACACCTGCCATTCTATTAGTAAAATCACACTCTCCATTTTATTAGAAGGTAAACCTTGTCGTATGGAGGTTGACACGGGGTCAGCGCTCTCAATCATCTCTTGGAGCACACTCAAGAAGATCCAGCCCAGACTATCCAGAAACCAACTCCAGAAGTGCCAGCTCACCTTGAGAGATTATCAAAAGGGAAGGACATTCCAGTACTCGGCAAAGGCAAGTTCCTTGTTAATTTTAAAGCTTTCAAGGCCACCTGCCTCTAGTGGTAGTTAACGGCAACCTCCCTAGTCTCCTGGGGCTTGATTGGTTCCCCTACCTCGGCCTAGGGGTAACAGGAGTCCATGCTGTCTCAGCTTCTGACACTGACTCCTTATTCACTGACTACTCTGACGTATTCAGTGATGAGTTGGGGTGTTATAACGGTACCCCCATCTCATTTGCAGTTGACCCCCAAGCAGTTCCCGTCCGGCTGAAACCACGTAGGGTTCCATTTGCCATTCGGCCTAAACTGGACGCGGAACTGGACAAATTATTAAAGCAAGGGGTCATTGAACCCACAGACTTTGCCAAATGGGAGACACCAATTGTCACACCCCTTAAAAAGGACGGCAGTCTGAGAATTTGTTCTGATTACAAAACAACAATTAACCGCTTTCTACAAGTTAGCGCTTACCCAGTCCCGGTCATTCAACATTTACTGCACACTTTTGAGCCGGGCAACATTTTTGCCAAATTGGACATGTCACAAGCGTATCAACAGTTCCCTGTTGACAACCAAACAGCTGAATTACAAACTATTGTGACTCACAGGGGTGCTTTCCGGTGCAGGCGTCTCCAATTTGGTGTAAGTGTGGCCCCGGGCATTTTTCAATCCTTCATGGAGCGAATACTACAGGGCCTCCCTGGTGTAGTACCCTACTTCGACGACATATTGGTCTCGGCCAGGGACAGACCCCAACTCTTCCAGAGAGTCAGAGCAGTGTTAGACAGGTTCAGACAGCATGGCCTCAAATTAAAAAAGGAGAAATGTGCCATTGCCACTAGACAGGTGGACTTTCTGGGCTATAGAATTGATGCCTCAGGCATCCACCCCCTAGAATCCAAAGTCAAGGCAATCCATGAGGCACCCACGCCAACCACTAAAGCCGAGCTACAAGCCTTTTTGGGATTATTAAACTTCTATGCGTCATTCCTACCTCACAAAGCATCAGTAGCAGAGCCTTTACACAGACTCTTAGATAAAAAATCACCTTGGCACTGGGGACACAAGGAAGACACCGCCTTTCGCGCAGTCAAATCACTGCTCACATCAGACGCAGTTCTTATACAATTTGACCCACGTCTTCCATTAGTACTAGCAGCTGATGCATCCCCTTTTGGGATTGGAGCTGTCTTAAGCCACAGACTACCCAACGGCTCCGAGGCACCAATCGCTTTCATTTCCAGAACGCTCTCAGCAACAGAGCGTAATTACAGCCAAATTGATAAGGAGGCTTTAGCCGCAGTCGCAGCGGTAAAGAAGTTTCATGAATTCCTTTTTGGCCACAACTTCGAACTGATCACAGACCACAAACCTCTCCTGGGTCTTCTCTCCGGAGACAAGCAGACTCCCCAAGTGCTGTCTCCCAGGATGACGAGATGGACCTTGTTCCTGGCGGCATACTCGTACAAGCTCATCCACCGCCCTGGGAAAATGTTAAGCCACGCAGATGCCCTCAGCCGCTGCCCCCTACCTGCTTCAGCTGAGGATCCGGCCCCTGTCCATGCCATCTTCGATGTCACCAACCTCGACCTTCCTGTCACCGCCCTCGACATCGCCACCAAATCTAAGGCTGACAAAACAATCGCCCAGGTACTGGACTGGGTGAGGAGGGGGTGGCCGGGCACTAACCTTGCAACCGAGTTCACACCTTTTAAGACCCGTCAACAGGAACTATCTAGCTTGCAGGGCTGCCTGCTGTGGGGCACCAGAGTCATCATCCCGGCCTCACTTCGCACGCCAGTCTTAGAGGCACTGCACGAGGGCCACCCGGGCATCGTCCGGATGAAGGCGTTAGCTCGTGAATTACGTCTGGTGGCCTGGCTTGGGCGACGACATCGTCAAGTGGGTAAGCTCTTGCCAACCCTGTCAGGAATCCAGACCATCCTCCAGTCACCACCCCACCAAGTGGGAGAGCGCCAACACGCCTTGGTCAAGACTTCACATTGACTTAGCCGGTCCAATACACGGCAAAACCTTCTTGGTGGTGATGGATTCATACTCTAAATGGATCGATGTGGCCCAACTATCCACGACCACCACGCAAGCGGTTACCAAGGCCTTGACCCGTCTATTAGTGACACACGGTCTACCAGATACTATAGTTTCGGATAATGGCCCCAGTTTGCCTCAACAGAATTCAGCCGCTTTGCCACCAATCTTGGCATCCGACACATCTTCACGGCCCCCTTTCATCCTGCCAGCAACGGATTGGCAGAGAGAGCGTTAGGTCCACAAAGAAGCGTTAGCCAGATTCAGCAAAGAAGACTGGCATCTCAGACTCTCCCGTTTCTTACTAAGCCAACACTCAACCCCATGCATGGTCACCAACAAATCCCCAGCTGAACTCCTGATGGGTAGACGCCTAAGAACTGTGTTGGATAGGCTCCACCCTCACTATTGCCCTGACACCCCTCTTGCTTCAATAACGGGGTCAGAGATTTTGTCTTGCAGGAACATGTCTTTGCAAGGAACTACGCCGGTGACCCACTATGGATTCCAGGGGAGATTGTAGCCATCACCGGTCCCAGGTCGTACCGAGTCCAGCTGGAAGATGGCCGCATCTGGAGAAGGCACCTGGACCAGCTAAGGAAGCACCAGGGTACCCCCGCCAGTGCTGGGTCGTGGGCACAGGTCAGTCCCCAGGTGCCACATCAAACTCTCATCGGAGACCATTCCAGAGGCTCTTCGCCACCATCACCCAAGCCTAGGGAGCAGGCAGTAGACCGAGACTGCCCGATGGGGCCTCCGCCTGAACCATCTGATGGAGCGCGGCATCGCCGGCCAGAAGCACTTCACGGTGCCAGCTCAGACCTCCGGCGAGTCCGCACTCCATCACCAACACTACCTGTTTCTTGAACTCTGAGACACTTGGTAACTCGCCTGAGTTACGACGCTCGGCGCCAGCACAGACCACCCGCTTATTTAAATGACTATGCGTGTTCGCATCTGGGGGGAAGGGGTGTTATGTCCCTGGAACTTGCCAAAGTTCCCACCCAGGTCCGTTCAAGCTGCGGGGGCGTTTGCTGCCCCTCATTGGCTGGCTTCCCTCGACAGCTGGCTATAAAAGCCAGCTGCAGGGTTCGGTCAGCCGCTGTTCGTTGGAAGCCTGCTCTAGGCAGAGCTGACACGTTCAGTCCTTTATTTCGCAAATAAAGTCTTGTTGCATCCATGCCCTGGTCTAGCCTCTCATTGCTCAATCTACAACAGCAGGGGTCTTTGCTTCATGTCAAAGCATGGCAATTATGTGCAGGAAGTCCCAGTTTCAATCCCTGACATTTTTAAGCTAAATTAAACATTTTGTACAAAAACAAGTACTACTTGTCCCCCAAAATATAAAAGCAAATGAGTAGGTATGCTCCTAATAACTTAAAAGCATAGTTATAGGTGAGAGGTATTTAAATGTTTACCCAAAACATTTTATCTTTATCAAAATCAAACATACCCTGAAGTGTTATTAGTCCTTCTGGGAGTGGATGGATGGATAAGTAATTCATTTAACAAGTATCCATATGCTTTTTTGTTTTGTTTTTTGCTTTGTTTCTTTCAGTGAGGCCAACAAACACTAGAGGAAAGTCATTAAAAATTGATGCTGAAAGTCAGGGTGAAATATGTCCCTATCCACTAATATGGCACTATATTATTTACAATATACAAAGTCAATGGATGTATAGATGGATGGGTGGGTGAGTGGGTGGATGGATCATGATATAATTTTTCTTTTCAATTGAAAGACTCTCCAAGATTCAGATAACCTATTCCTGCTTACTGATTATTTTGTAGATATTAAGGGAATATGATTCAGAATGCTGCTTTCCGGAGTAACAAAAAATTACAGACGGATGGATTGATTTAAAATTGTTTCTTATAGAAAAAATATTATTGTGCCACTGTAAGAAAGAGTAAGAGGCTACTTCCAGAAAGATTTCTCAATGTGCAAAATGTGTAGTTAATTGTAGTGATTTCACAAAATATGTAAATTGTACCAGTCATAAAACCACCAGTCCATACATAATCTTCCTTTTACCCTCTGAAATCAGGGTGGGTGGGCAGGAGGGAATCAAAACAAGTGACAACTTTTCCATCTCAAAGTCTTAAAAGAAAAAAAAAATAATCAATGAAAAATAGCATTAGATAAATCCTGAAATATTCCTAAAATTTTGTTATAAATGATGTATTAAAAGGTTAGGAATGTGAAGGAAATTTGTCTACATTTGGAATCCAAGAAAGCAACAAATAAATTAACTTGAGAAAGAATAGAGAAGTTTCTGCTAAAATAAAAAACTTATATTTTCTGACATTCATGAAACTGATTAAAAGTTTTTAAAAAATTTAAAAAATCAGATGAAATCAAAGCTGCTCAAAATATTAGTACTTCAGATTCAGAGGATTGCTTAGATAACATTCAGGATATAGCAAAATGCACATTCTAAGCCTTGGTTTTCTCATCCCATTTTCCCCCAGTCTCCTTTATGTTTGTCAGTGTAAGTGGTTAAATACATGCATTTCTTTGCTTTGTTGATTTTTTTCTGTTCTTAAATTACTTGTTTCCTTAAGCAGAAAAGAAAGAGACTATAATTCTTAGAATTCAATATTTATTATAAAATATAAAATGGCTTAATTAGAAAGTTTGCAATTATCTGAATAGACTACTGAATGTTATATACCATATTGAACATAAAAGCAAACCAAGATAAATATATTTTTCATGTTGTTTATATTGCATAAATTAACCAATTAACTTTATATTTGCTATTGCAAATCATCCAGGGGTACTTTGGATAGCTGACAGGTGACCTATACATTTAATAAACAAACAAATATTTGTATAAAAATATATTGCACCTTTATCTTTCCAACCCATAAAGCTGTTTTTCGGTTACTTTGAAATTCTAGAAATTTTCACATATCTTGGTGGATTCCAGCTCTCTCTTTCCATAGACAGAAATGTGCTCTCTAATACAATGGAAGATCAGCTGTGGCATCATACCCTCATCCTCTTTTCTAGAATAATTTAATTTAATTTGCACATCTGGAGGATAATCAAATGCTGCTACTCATAGAAAAGGCTTAAATATTCTGTGGTATAAATAGTGTTCAGTTTTAACAACACGAAGAAATACTAATACTTGTAATGTTATAAAGAGCAATAAACTACATGCATTTGTTGAAGTACCCTGCACTTCCCTTCGGCAAAGATTCAAGTAATGCATTCGCCTGAAAGTGTCCTGTGATACAATGCATTTCCCTCCCTATTTTTAAAGGGGGAGACGCAACTGCAGTGCTTTTCTTTATTTCTGAAACCTTGGAATGAAGTCAGCTTTTGGAAGCCTAAAAAAGCATCTTCCAGTTAATGGAACGCTGCTCCAAGTTTTTAGAGTATGCAAAGCAATTCATTGAGAATTGTGACCCTCACTAAGGAAAACTGTATGGAGGGAAGGAGAGAGGGAAAGAGAGGGAAAGAGAGAGAGAGAGAGAAGGCTTGCATCTGGACATAGCTAAGAACAAAGAGTAAGATTTCTTTTTAAGAATTCTGTAGAGAGAATTAGAAGAATGCCACTAAAAATAGTAAACCAATAATCTGTTAGCCATGCTGAAACTGAAACACTCCAGAAGTGCCTGTGAATTATTTGCAGGTGAGCTCACAGGAGATTGCTTTTATGAACATTGCAGTTTTTTTTAGAAATGTTATTAGTAAAGTAAATCTGAAGATACACTGCCTGGAAGGTTTAGGGACAGTACACTACATTTAAATTTGAAACACAATTCTCTTATTTTGACTTTGCAACTTGAAAATGTCCAGACTAAAGGAAAACTACAATAAATTGCAATAGAAATGTAATTAGGAAAAAGTATTCCAGGAAAAATTATGTGAGCAGGCCCAATGTTGTTCCTCATTTTTATAATTAAGTGCTGGCATATAGAGAACTAAGCAATGTGTATGGTTATTATGGGTCACTTTGACCCTAATTTTTCAGTTTTATCACTTGATTTTACATTATTGATAATAAAATTCCATAAGGTATAACTTTGTTTTCAGAGTAGTCTTTATTCCAGGAAACATCTCCATATCACTTTAATTCTGTAGTGGGACATAATTTGCATTATGAAATTATGCAAGATTATATGATTTTTAAATTCCTTAATGCCCATAAATTAAACAAACCAAAGAAGGCATGCTACATCTAATGATCCTCATTGCTCAAAGCATTTATTATCAGTTTCTTTCTGTCAACTACTGATTAATAAAACCAAGTGCAAAGGTCACAAATAATTACAATGTAATTTCTGATTATTTAGTTTAGGAATATTTTTCAAAGATTTCAGACCCTCTCCTCACTCTGATGGTGGTTGTTTAAAACAGATATTTTAAATAATATTTAAGTAACTAAATATGAACACATTGTATTAAGCATACTCGAAGATGCATTTGCTTCATAGCTGCAGCCTTATCATATTATCCTTTATAAACTTGTCTCAGAGTCCGTAGGGACTCAGTACTGTTTAATATTCAGTTAATTTTTGTTTTGATTGGAAAAAAAGGGGAAAGTAACTGTTTGGAAATGGATTCATCATTTGAAACCACATCCCCAAGCTTTATTGAAATGCTGTCTGCAATATTCTTAAGTCAGCCTCATCATGGAACATAAGGACTTATCCTAATTATGGTTGGTTGTAATACTGTACTTATATTAATAATGTTCTTATGTTAAAGATATTTTTTGACCTTCTGGAGTGCAGAAATCAATAAGAAGTTGATAAAGCCAAGTTCATTGCTGCCTAAAGTAAAGCAAGCATGATTTGTTTACTTACCTAAGCCTTCATCTGTCAGGCCCATTCTGAGATGATTTATAGACCTCTACCCAATGAAATCATTTAAAGTAGATTAGATTCAGGGAACAATCACCTCTAATATGACAAGCTGATGGAGGCTGACAGGTAACCAAGTTGCTCTGGATGGCAAACAAGTTCCTGAAATTCTGATTAAATTAAAATATTAATGGTACCACTGGGAAAAAAAAGATTGAAACATGTACAGGGAATTCAACGTTAGAACCAAAATGCAAATTTAGAGCGGTTTTGTGGGAAGCAAACCTGCTGAGGTACCAAGGGAAGTTACCTCCAGTAAACCAGAGAGTAGGAAGTGAATTCAAATGAAAAGCACTGTGTCAAGGGCTCACCTTCACCTTTCTGAGGTCTCTAAAAGAACAAGGCCTAACAGGCTCTAGGGTTGGCCTGAACACTTTCAATGGCTTACATACTGATTTGGACTCACAGCCAAGTGCAAATGAACAATGCTTGCTTTCTTGAGGTGAAAAGGTTATTCTTTGAAGCATTGTTTCTTTTCCTTTTTATATTTGGGTAGCTTATGTTTCAGTCCTGTGTGCTAAGCAACACTGACTGAGCTGTAATTGCTAAATAACTGAGCTTATTTAGATTGTCTGTTTCAGGACTCATATTAACTGTGATGTGCTCTGTAATTAAATGTGCTGTTGTATCTTGCATGCAGAAGATCCCAAAATTAAAATCCTCAAACCATTGGCTCCAGCATTATAAACATCATGGCAAGGTGGCAAGCAAGCATACCTATCATAGCACACACACACCCCTCTCTGGGCCATATTCCTGAACAGGGATATGTATGCTTAAAGCACAAGCTTATCAAAATCAATAGGCTTAAGAATAATTGCCCCTGTCTTTGATTTAAAAAAAAATGATTTAGAAAGATAACAAATCTGGTCTAATCTGAATTCTTGATAGAAATGCAGGAGAGACTAATAAATAATCTCTTAAAATTCCACAACTCTACTGACAAGAATAAGAGTCAAATGGAATCAAAAATCTGTACACATTGTGAAGTTATCAATAGTTATTTTTAAAAGTAAAAAGACCCTTATACTTAACTATTAAGAATAAGACAATGTCATTTAAGGTAATTAACATTATGAATAAATGGATTGAGTTTATTGCTAGTGTAAATCTCATTACTTGAATTTTTATTTTTGAATTTATGATCAGTAATAAAGCTATTATTTTAGCCACTTTGGTATGGAGGTTAAGGTCCTGGCCTAGAAAGCAGGAAGCTGAGTTCCGGTCTAGCCATATATGCCAAAGGTGCTTTTTCAAAAGGCAAACTGTGTTTTTTCGCTTTTCATTCAAGAAACATCTACCTTTCTGACTGAATGGTGGGAAGTGAAAAAAATTATATTTCTCACAGTAATTTGGTCATTAACACTCTCTTTGAGACTCTTTGAAGCCCCTTGGTCTTATCTGTGCCCTTAGGATCACCTGAATCAGAGTGCAAATCTTGAGGGGAATAAACAAGAAATCCAAGAAGAAACCAGCTGCACAAAGATCTTTCTAGCAAATTGAAAGAAAAAAAAGGTACAAGTACAAAAAAGTACAAAACAAGTACAAAAAATGGACAAAAGGACATACAACTAAGGCAGAATATCAGCAGGTAGCCAGAATCTGTAAAGATGAAGTCAGGATAGCAAAGGTTCAGAACAAACAAAGACTTGCAACAAAAGTCAAAGATAATAAAAAAAAGTTGCTGCCAACATTTAAATAACAAGAAAAAAATCAAGGAAACAGTTGGTCCACTAAAGAGAGAAGATGGCAAGGAAGTAATAGGCAACAGAGAGGAAGCAGAACTGCTTAACTCATTTTTTTTGCATCCGTCTTCACTCGAAAAGAAACTATAGCTCAACCCACCAAAAACGTAACTGTAAAAGACAGACCAGAAATAAAAGTTAAAATAAGCAAAAAAATACTAAGAGAACATCTGTCTGATCTTGAAAACAAATCACCGAGGCCTGAGTTTTAAAGGAGCTGGCAGAGGTCATCTCAGAACCTCTGCACCATATCTTTCAAAAATCCTGGAGCACCGGGGAACTACCAGAGAACT
Source organism: Pseudonaja textilis (assembly GCF_049901715.1). Taxonomy (NCBI): domain Eukaryota; kingdom Metazoa; phylum Chordata; class Lepidosauria; order Squamata; family Elapidae; genus Pseudonaja; species Pseudonaja textilis. Next base: position 16,766,246 of record NC_141997.1, read on the forward strand.
GGGAAAGAGCTGATGTGGTTCCTATCTTCAAAAAAGGAAACAAAACAGACCCAGGAAACTATAGACCAATCAGCCTAACATCAATACCCAGGAAGATAATGGAAAATATAATAAAAAACAGATCTGCCAACATCTAGAAACAAGTAAAGTAATAATTAGCAGTCAACATGGGTTTGTTAGGAACAGATCATGCCAAACCAATCTTATTTCATTCTTCAACACAGTGACTAAATTAGTAGACCAGAAAAATACTATGGACATAATATATTTAGATTTCAGCAAAGCATTCAACAAAGTAGACCAAAGTAGATCCTTCTTAATAAGCTAGAAAAAAGTGGAATAGATAGCACCACCACTAGATGGACTCGCAACTGGCTGGCAAACCATACTCAACAAGTAGTCCTAAATGGATGTAAATCTACATGGAGGGAATTAAGCAGTGGGGTGCCACAAGGTTCCGTCTTAGGCCCAGTACTCTTCAATACGTTCATTAATGACTTAGATGAGGGAATAGAAGGGAAACTTACCAAATTTGCAGATGATACTAAGCTGGCAGGAATAGCTAACGCCCAAGAAGATAGGCTCAAGATCCAGTTGGATCTTGACAGACTAGAACATTGGGCCGTATCTAACAAAATGAAACTCAATGTTGAGACTCTAGAAAAAGGACAGAGAAGAGCAACCAGGATAATTAGGGGACTGGAGGCTAAAACATACAATGAACGATTGCAGGAACTGGGCTTGGCTAGTCTAGTGAAGAGAAGGACCAGGGGAGACATGATAGAGGTCTTCCAATATTTGAGGGGCTGCCACAGAGAGGAAGAGGTCAAGCTATTTTCCAAAGTGCCTGTAGGCCAGGCAAGGAATAATGGATGGAAACTGAACAAGGAGAGATTTAACCTGGAGATAAGGAGAAAATTTCTGACAGTGAGAACAATCAACCCATGGAATAGCTTGCCCTCGGAAGTTGTGGGAGCTCCATCACTTGAGACTTTCAAGAAGAGATTGGATTGCCATTTGTCAGAAATGGTGTAGGGTGGCGGGGTTTGGACTAGATGACCTACAAGGTCCCTTCCAATTCTGATTATCTGTCTGACTGTCTATCTTCTTGGAAATGCTGAAAGGACTGTGTTGTAAACAGTAGATAGGTGTTGTCATATCCCTTCAAGGGCAAAAATACAGGAAATAAAGTTGCCTTTTGAAAAAAGCACCTTTGAGACAACCATGACCTGGATGATTGAGAATCTCCTCAGACATTCAAGTCTCATGTCATAGACTTGAAATCTGGCTGGAACACCTTGGGCTAATCACCCTAAGCTCAACCCTGATTAGGTTGTTGTTTGGAGAAAATATGAGGGAGAAGGAGTATTATATATGTGTACCTCCTTGGGTTACTTATAATATAATAAAGGTGGGATAAAAATCTAACAAATAATTAAAATAAATTCTTACTTAAAATAAATTCTTAGTGCAGGAATGAACCTTAGCATACTGCATTGTATTAGCTCCCCATAATCCATTATGCCAGATGAATGACCACATAAATTAAATAAATAAATGCATCTTGCCATTAAACCACTTTTTGAGAATTCCACCAGAAGCCTTCTGATCAATTATCCATAGTTTCTTGCCATTCTGAGTTTGGGTACAAAAATATCCTAAAAGACCTATGAGAGCCTCAGCATTACTTATAAACCTCCCATACATCTGAAAGGAGAAAAAATAATACATCATGGTTCCATTCATTTTACATAATCAAAATCCCTAATATATCCCTGAGCTATCTATAAAACATTAAAATATGCCCTTCCTTCAGCCACCAAAAGTTTGCCCATCATTAATATAGCCTTAGCTGTGAAAGCAAAAAAAAAAAGGATTTCTGATCAAAGGTTTTCATTTTAAAAGCCCACCACTTCTCCCAAGAAAGTAATAAAACCAAATGTAACAAAATAAGAAAGAAAATAATGGCTTCAACAAATCCACCATTTTCATTCATTTCATTTCCAATATTTGCCCCATTTAGCCAGATTTCCCTAGGTTGTATATTTCTAGAAAAGCAGATTATCAATTCTGTTTCAAAAAATGAAAAAAATTTATTTTGCTCTGCCAGTCTCTGGATTGCCATGAATCTGCCAGCCCACTGATCACATAAAACGACCAACCACATGCGCCTCAACAGCTCCTCACCATAGGAGATGGGGAATTTCAGTATAGTTCAGCAAGCTGTACTAAAGCCTGTATCGTAACGTCATGCAGAACCACGTAGTACATTTAGCAGTATAGGCCTCATCTCCTGTTACTATTTTCTAGAGTTGCACAACTAGACTCCTGGACTATAGACTACCCAAAGGCCTTGAATAGAATTCCCAGCAACTGTTGTGTTTAATGAGACTGAAGGAGCAATGACTACATATCCAGTATAGTCGGGATGTGAAAGGTTAATAATACGAAAAGTCAAATGCAAGCCTCGTCCATAAAAAGTTATGCACCTTTATACAAAATTCATGTTTTTATATTTAATTAAAAACTAATGTTGAAATTTGAAATGTGATTCAAAGTACTTAAAATGTTTGATCCGCACTCTTCACCAAATGCTTACATTAGGAATAGTGGCCAGTATATCTTCCAGCATATGAAAGTATCATTAACAACTTGCATTTCAACCATACATGCAGGTATTATTGCTCTACCAGGAATTTCTGGTCCTTTATAATAGGCTGAGGTAGTAATTATCAGATAGAATTACTCACAGTCTGTGGGGGACCAATTGTATATAGCGTTGTGCTGCAAGCAAATCAAAGGTTACTTGGGTTGGAAATTTCCCTGAAGCCCATAACCTAATATTATAAACAATATAGTTGAGTGGCTTCAAAGCCCACAACCTAATACTATAAACAATGTAGTTGAGTAGCTTCACAGGGAGCTAAAAAAAAAGCCGTGTTGAATTAAAAAGATGATTTTATAATAGGATACATATAATCTATAACTTTCAATTAAATCCTGTGGAGTAATGATTATTAAACATATTAATATAATAGATTAACAAAAGGTGCAACTCTGATTATTGGAAGCCATCAGAAAGACTGGGCAATGCAAAGAAATATATCCAAACCATATTTAGACTGACTTGTGGAGCATTATGCTATTGTCCAGTTCTGAGTTCTCATTTCCACAACTTGATCAATACAAAAGACTAGCCAAGACATCTTCTCAATGTATGACAGAAGCATTTCTCTTTTATTAAGAGTTCTTATTTGTATTCATTTTCATTATGGTATTGCTATAATTAGGTTATGAATACTTGGCTCCACTTTGCTTTAATAATAAGGTGGAATGCCATGGAAAATTATTTAAGGTGAAGCCCACATTTCAATAATGTTTACAGCCAGGACAGCCTGTCCTTCTCATGACATAACTTTAGAAGGCATCTCTGAGACCAAGCCTTGGGAGGAGGGGTGGGGGAAGCCAGGAGATTTAACTACATGAGGCTAAATTCTCCCTGGGCCCAGCAGTCTTGACCTTTCTGAATGAAGGGTATGCATAAATCTAATTAATCTGGGAAAAAGCTGGATCCAACTCATATCCGCTGAGGTCTCCCAGTCAGCTAGACTGTGTATGTGTGTGGGCTTGGGGTGATTGCTTCAGAGTGGAATTGAATGCCCAACTGGTGCAAAGCAATAGGAAAATGAGAATAGTATTTCTAACAAGAGCAATTTATCAGAAAGACAGGTGGCCCGAAGGTTGAAAGCTCTGCTAAACATGCACTGCACTATTTGTTGTAAATTTGCAGGCATTTAAATGTAATTTTAGAAGCAAATGCTGGAGCACATTTTCTTCTTGTCCTTTTCGATACAAAGCCAAGCAAGCAGAGCAAGATTGTCTGCATATCCATTATCCTAATGAGCACATTCTTTGGTGTTTTCCTTCTCTAACTGAGGGGAAAGTGTTGAAAAACATAGACACCTAGTATTCTACAGTGAGGTCACTCTGGATCTGTGTAATGAATTAAAGCTTCAAAGCACACCTTTGGCTCTCAGGGCTTTTTCAGTCTTCAGCTTCTGAATGAAATTATATTCTGAATGATATGCTCCATGACATAAACTGCAGTATTCTAACCATTTCTTCTAATCTTTCAAGCACTCTTAATAATGATAATGGCCTTGAGAGAATTAAGTCGAAATATAACCTCATACTTGCCTGCCTCAAGCAATCCTGATTCAATTTCTATATTATGTCTAAAACCAACAATGAATAGACATGGCCAATTTGAAACTACCTAGTGATTGTTTTTGAGAAATATATTCCAATTTGCAACATTATTATTCTTATCCCCCCTCCAAAAGAAAGACAGTGTGTAAAATAGAAAACAGCTTGCTTGTTAGCATAAGAGAAACCCTCCTCATATATTCATGAACCGGTAGAGCAAGGAATGGGATAGTCCTGTTTCAAGGACCACTTTTCACATTAGCTCCACCCTCCTGACATTTAACCATTCAGCATGAGGTCAGAGTGAAAACCCCTGGGCTCCTTAATGTGCTCAGAAATCCCTGATCTCAGTTCCACTGAGCATTCATAGGCTCGCCCTTCCTATCACAAGCATGGACGGTAAGAGATGAAGTTTAGGATTGTGCTAGGAAACCAGTATTGTAGAAAAGGCTTACTATCCAGAAAATATATATTGTCTACAAAAATTACCTCTGGACACCCACTATGTCTGTCCTTGAGTTCTGGAACAACATAGGAGTGACTTATTATGAAGTCATACGTATTAATTTGTTCACAAGGCTCTTCAGGAGCATTTTTCAGCCTAATGATCTCCATTGATGCTATATCCTTGACAATTGGCTCTGCCACCTTCTAAAAAGTAATTTCAGCCACAAAGTATTTGGCATTTCATCTCCTATTTCCCCCATTATTATCATGCTGCCTTTCTCCTGTCTGGTGCTTGTAGAACAAGTGTTCTTATTCAATCCTCATATAGAACAAGTAGTGCTTATTCACCCACTGGGTCCTAGGATTGAGGCAATGGTCAAACCTAAATTTCTTATTTTTTTTCCATACATAAAATTGTCGACCTTGTTTCTGATCGCATGGAGTTAAGTAGATGCATTTCAAAGGAGCATGATTACATTTATCCTTCCCTCCTTCCCAAAAATGTTATAACCAGCCCATATTAAAAAGGTAACATGACCCATTCATTGCCTATGGCAAAGATAAAATTTAGACTTGTTTACAAAGTGGGGTATCTTTAATGAGAATTATAAAGTAAATTTTGCTTCCAGCATGCTTTCTGTATTAAACATGGAAATAAAAATATTAACACATTATTAAAGTATTTTTGAGAGGTATACCTAGAGAAGGTATCTTCTGATGTATTATAGTACATTTAAATTGGTATGGTGTAGGGAAGTTTAATAACCTGGCAATAAGCTTTTATTTCCCTAATACAATATTCTTTTTTATTTAAAATAATGCTAGGAAGAATATCATACTTTAGAAATTAGAAATTAAAACAACCAAAACCTTATCAGTAGCACCCCACTAATCTGCAATTATGTTCTGTAATCAAGATACTGTGCATTAATATTTTAAAATAAAATACGTTAACAGGAATAAAGATAAGAAGGAAAACTTCCAAATCCAAATCACACTCAACTTGCATGAAAGAAGCAGTCTTGCCTTGCAATTCAGCCACCATTTTTATTTAACCTTTTCATTCATAAAAAAAAATAATCAGTCATAAAAAAAATCAGAGATTACTCAATTAGATTTACTGTTTCTAGTCTCCTATCCTATTTCTTCTTAACATAGTCATGCCAATATGAATGTACAGTATATACTTGAACCTTCTGCCTATGTGAAATGAATGTATATATAGATATAGATAGATATAGATTAAGAGCAGATAACTCCTACTTCAGATTTGTGGGGTGATATCTACCCTGCCTAACATGCCAATTCTACTGCAATTTCCTCCCTGCCTTCACATTCACTTGCTGAATATTTGACAATAGATGCAAAACTTTTCCATCAACAGTCTTGTTATGACTTTTTGTTATTTTGTGTACTAAGATAGAAGTTTTATTACAGATAAAATGCCTGAAGCATGAAGTTAGATCTCATATTTCTCCAAGGAAAATTGTATGCCATTCCAAACAAATAATGAGCTTTTCTCTAAAATACCTAGTTGTCTGACAATCTTATCTCCTTAAATGTTTGTGATTTCACACTTAGCAGCCATATATGTCATATTTAAGATGGAAATTTCCTTAGTGTACCATACATGTTAGGAAGCATCTCTATTTCATGGAATTTCAACCTCTGAGAATCTATCAGTACATTCTGCAAAACAATTGTAATGTCTAAGTTGCTGGCAGAAGCTTAGTTATTTGAATGGAAGTGTTCCGGGTTAGCAATTAAACTACTTTGAGTCCATCTTCTAAAAGCTCCTAAATTTAAAGCTATGTGATCACTGATGCCACAATGACAAAATTCCCAGGGGTTATACCTTTCACTGCCCAGGAAAAAAAATGCTGTGGTTACAGATCATGGAATTTAGAGAGGGTAATTTGAAGAAACTATTCTGTGGAAAAATCAAGGATATCACATTTAGCTGCAAAAATCCAGACAATCACTAGAGTGCTAGGTTTTTCTGTATCTCTTTCCTGCCATCTAGTGCACATCTAGATTTTACAGCCCAGATTTGGGGATTTTCCAAACAAATGCTATTCATCATTTTAAAAGAAAAATATATTCATATAAATAGTGCTACTCCGCTACTATTCCCTGTTTTGGAACAAACATCAGGGAAGGTGTTACCTTTATTGATTTAATCAAAGCCAAGTTAAAGGAAGTGATTGGTGATTTTCCCTGTCTTTATTTCTACACAACTACTATTACTAACTATCACTTGTTATGAAGAACACAGTCACTGTTCATTTTCTTTAATATGTAGTGGGATAGCTAGGACAATTCTAGGTAGATCTTGAAATAGTAGTATAGTCAACTGTTAAATTGTGCATAAAAATACATTCAAGAATCATAAGATACAATACTCAGTGATAGTCATAGGATACTAAATAAGCAATCAAAATCATACTAGGAAACTAAATAAAACAATAGAATCATAATGATATAAGTAACAAGGTTATAATGATAAGTAGAAGGAGATAGGCAATAATGATGCAGTGGAAAATTACAAATAAAGTATTTTTACATTTAGCAGAAGTCCCCAATCCCCCAAGCTTTGCTTAATACAATATTGTGCAAAACCACAAAGTTACTGAACCAAGGAACTAGCCATGTTCCAGTAAACAAGGGTGGATATAGAAAATAGCAGATGGTGTAAGATAAAATGAATAATTAAATGTACTTCTCCTTTCCTGGTTACATGTTATTTTCCTTTTATGGTATAGTTTAATAAGAGAAATGCCCTGGGCTAGACTGAGGTCATGAAATGTATAAAAGTGATGCCTCAGGAAGAGCCAGGGGTTCAGAATTTGCCATGTTAATGCTCTGAACCTTATGCACAAATAAACCTGTATTCTCCGACCTTTCGTGGTGTTGTGTCCTGATTTGGAAGCAGGATCTGCTGCAACATTTATGGCGACCACGGCAGGACGCAAGGGGCCCTGGAGGGTCCACCCCAGGTGCCAGCGACTGGGTGAGTTGAAGGGAACATCCCAGGTGCCATCGGTCCTTTGAATCCGAGGGACTTCCCGAGACTACCCTGTTCTGGCGACGGTGGTTGACACCCCCAAGAACCACAGGTAAAAGGTGAGGAGATCAGGACATCTTCGGGCCAGCCGGTGGAGAAGGAAGATGCCTGCAGGCAAGTATTGAATTTGGGAAAATAATCCCTCCCTGTAAACAGGGACGGAGGAGAGGACTGATCACCTTCTCTTAGGTAAAGGTGGGAGGATCTGTCAGGAGTGACTGACGTGAATGACTACTGTGGTTCCCATTGGTGAATGTGAGTGTCCAGCACCGTGGGCCAGTAGAAAGCAAGTGGCGCCCGCAGTTCCCATCGGAGACTGTGTATATCCAGCTCCCTGGGTTGGACGTGATTGTGTGTAAATCCCTGGTGTTTTTGGAAAGGAGGGACCCCATACCCTCCTCTCCAACCCCTTTCCCTGATTGTCTTGTCTGGTGACCTGGGTGGCTCATGGGTGGAGGGGAGAGTAAGCCCCTGACCCCACTGGGGTCTATGTTAAAGCATTTTAAGGAAGCATATGAATCTCAGGACTATAGCCTTGAATGGAGTAGGTATAAACTGCAGGTGTTCTGTGAGGGAGAGTGGCCAACATTTGGGCTGGGGTGGCCTCCCATAGGTAAGCCCATGAGTGAGCTTGTGGAAGTGGCAAGGAAAGTCTTTGTGATTCGGGAAAAAGAGGAGGAGTGAGAGACCAAAAGATGCAACGAAAGGCTGAATTAATGGCAGCTGCTATGATGTGGACCCCCAAGGAAAGGGGAGGTAGTTCGGCTAGGGGCAACAGGTCAGGGTTAGGACGCAACCAACGCGCCCTTTATAAAAAGGAAGGACATTGGAAGGGTGAATGTTCTGAAAGGAATAAGGAAGAGGGACCAGGTGGAAGAGGAGGGCATTTTCAGAGGGGCCTCTGAAGACCCCTGGGAGGAAGCCGGGGAAGGCAAGGTTATAGGAGGGGCAGTTACACAGGTTAGGGAATCTCAACAAGTATGGGGAATTCTTGTAGTTGTTGCAGCTAACTTTCTTGCTGCAGGAGGTAGAGGGAACCCTTAGGGGTGACTCTAACACATAAGGGTGTGAAAATACCCTTTAGAGCAGTTATTGAGCCAGTGGAGTGAGGAAAACCTACTCCCCTGGACTAAAAGTTTAAGTAAAAACAGGATGATAAATTTGTGCATTGAAAAATGGCAAAATACATAATTGAGGAACCACAATACAGGTAGGATCAACTGGGGGAAACAAGCAAATATAGGTTGGGTCCTGAGCCCCCAGCAGATAGTAAAATACTTTTGGCTAAAGAAGAAAATATGTGAAACTCCTTAACGACTGAGAAATAGGTAAGTGTTATGTCCCTGGAACTTAAAAAAGTTCCTACCCAGGTCCGTCCGCGCTGCGGGGGTGGTTGCCCTCCCTCTCATTGGCTGGTTCTCCCCAGCAGCCAGCTATAAAAGCAGGCTGCGGGGTCCGACCAGTCGCTGATCGCTGCGGGCCAGTTCCAGGCTTGGCAAGCACATTCAGTCCTTTATTATTCTAATAAAGTATTGTTGCACCCATACCCTGGTTCAGCCTCTCATTATCCGAACTTAACACTGGCGACGAAGGTGGGATGGCTACCAGAGGCAAAATGCAACTGCTGAATCACTAGCCGCTGATCCACAGCCAGAGAGAACGATCAGCAGGCAACGAGAGCGAACGCTGATCCGCAGCCAGAGAGAGCGGTCAGCAGGCAACGAGAGCGAACGCTGATCCGCAGCCAGAGAGAGCGGTCAGCAAACAGTGAGAGTGAGAAGCGTCTGTAGCCGCTAGTTAGCCAGCTACAGGGAAAGTGTAGCGCTGCGAGCCGCAGCCGCTCGTTTCCTTAGGCGCGAAATTCAAACGGCTGTCATTTGAATTTCCGCCCAAGAGTACAGCGTGGTGCTGTATTGCGAAGTCACTGATGCCCACGCAGGCGCGAATTTCAAAACGCTGCCAACGGCCGTTGCAGCCTAACCTCGTGTTAATCCAGAGAGAGGGAGAGAGTTGTGAAAACCTCCCCAGAGCTGAAATCACTTGCCTGCCATAGGCACAAAAACCTTCCTGCTGCTGCCCCAGAGAGATTTTCTCAACAGATTATCCAACGAGATTCTCATCATGAACTCCAACCCAGCTTTCCCATCGTTCAAGCCGGATGAGGAGAAGTGGGAGTCATACAAGAATCGCTTTAACCATTACATCGACGCCATTGGGCTGGCTGATGCAGGGGAGCACCGAAAAAATCATATTTCCTGATCTACTGCGGAGCCATCGTCTTTGATACTGCCACAGCACTCGTGGCTCCACGTGAGTTAAAAAATGTCCCCTGGACAGAACTGTTAGAAATCCTTACTAACCACTATTCTCCTAGACCCTCACAGATTGCCAGGCGGTTCACCTTCCGTATGAGGAAACAATCAGACAAAGAAACTATCAACCAGTACATGGCTGCCCTCAGGACTGCAGCACTCCATTGTGGGTTTGGGACCTACCTGGATGACATGCTCCTCGATCAGCTAGTCTGTGGGGTCAAGGATCTTCACCTTCAAAGGCGCCTACTCGCCAGGAAGGACCTCAACCTCGCTCAAGCCGTCAAGGAAGCCCTGGCAGCGGAGCTGGCAGCACACTCAGCCACCGAGATCCAAGGTCCTGTCTCCAAACAAATTGCAGTTTCCGTCCACTCTGAAGAGGTGGTCATCGAGGAGGACCCCAGTGATGTGGCCGACATCCACCGCCTAGCCCACACCAGACAACCGCAGGTAGGAGCCAAGCGAGAAAACAGCAGTCCATCCAAGCACATCACCCTGTGCCTATCCTGTGGTGGATCTCACCTGAGGACCACCTGCAAATTCAAGGGAACCACCTGCAACAATTGTCACAAAAAGGGGCACATCGCCAGAGTCTGTCAAGCCACTCACAACTCGGCACAAAGGGTCCCTTCCTTTTCACATTCCGGACCCCAAAGGCAAGTATTGAACTGTCGCACCCGCCACCATGCTAAGCATGCTTGCCATACCATTAGTAAAATCTCTCTCTCCGTTTTATTAGAAGGTAAACCTTGCCGCATGGAGGTTGACACGGGGTCAGCGCTCTCAATTATCTCTTGGAGCACCCTCAAGAAACTACAGCCCAGTCTATCCAGAAACCGGCTCCAGAAGTGCCAGCTTAGCCTGAAGGACTACCAGGGGAAGAGCATTCCTGTAATTGGCAGAGGCAAGTTTCTTGTTAATTTTAAAACCTTCAAAGGCCACCTACCTCTAGTGGTAGTTAACGGCAACCTCCCTACACTTTTGGGACTTGATTGGTTCCCCCACCTCGGCCTAGGGTTAACAGGAGTCCATGCGGTCTCAACCTCTGGCACTGATTCCCTATTCGCTGACTACTCAGACGTATTCAGCAATGAGCTGGGGTGTTATAACGGTACCCCTATCTCATTCTCAGTCGACCCCCAAGCAGTCCCAATCCAGTTGAAACCTCATAGAGTTCCATTCGCTATTCGGCCTAAATTAGATGCGGAACTGGATAAATTATTAAAACAAGGGGTCATTGAGCCAACAGATTTCACACCCCTCAAAAAAGACGGTAGCCTGAGAATTTGCTCGGACTACAAAACCACAATTAATAAGTTTTTACAAGTTAGCGCTTACCCAGTGCCCGTCATTCAGCATTTATTACACACTTTTGAACCTGGCAGCATTTTTGCCAAATTGGACATGTCTCAAGCGTATCAACAGTTCCCTGTTGACAACCAAACAGCGGAACTCCAGACCATTGTCACCCACAGGGTGCTTCCGGTGCAAGCGTCTCCAATTTGGCGTAAGTGTTGCCCCAGGCATTTTTCAATCCCTCATGGAGCGGATTTTGCAGGGCCTCCCTGGTGTAGTACCCTACTTCGACGACATCTTAGTCTCGGCCAGGGACAGACCCCAACTCTTCCAGAGAGTTCGAGCAGTGTTAGAGAGGTTCAGACAGCATGGCCTCAAATTAAAAAAAGAAAAATGTGCCATTGCCACTAGACAGGTGGACTTTCTGGGTTATAAAATTGACGCCTCAGGCATTCACCCCCTGGAGTCCAAGGTTAAGGCAATTCACGAGGCACCCACTCCAACCTCCAAAGCGGAACTGCAGGCCTTCTTGGGGCTATTGAATTTTTACGCATCTTTCCTGCCCCATAAAGCATCTGTGGCGGAACCCCTGCACAGACTTTTGGATAAAAAATCGCCTTGGCATTGGGGACACAAGGAAGACTCCGCTTTTCGTGCAGTCAAATCACTACTCACGTCGGAGGCGGTCCTTATTCAGTTTGACCCCAACCTTCCATTAGTACTAGCAGCGGACGCATCCCCTTTTGGAATTGGGGCAGTGTTAAGCCACAGGCTCCCCAATGGCTCCGAGGCTCCCATCGCGTTTTTTTCCAGGACGCTCTCTGCAACAGAGCGCAATTATAGCCAAATCGATAAGGAAGCTTTAGCAGCTGTCGCAGCAGTGAAGAAATTTCATGAATTTCTTTTTGGCCACTTTTTCGAGCTGGTCACGGATCATAAGCCTCTCCTAGGTCTACTAGCAGGTGACAAACAGACCCCTCAAGTCCTGTCTCCTAGAATGACGAGGTGGACTCTTTTCCTAGCAGCATACTCGTATAGACTCATACACCGTCCAGGTAAAACATTGTCCCACGCAGACGCCCTCAGCCGCTGCCCCTGCCTGCTCCAGCTGAGGATCCTGCCCGGTCCATGCTATCTTTGAGGTCACCCAACTGGACCTCCCCATCACTGCCCTTGACATTGCCGCCAAATCCAAGGCAGACAAAACGATCGCCCAGGTACTGGACTGGGTGAGGAGGGGGTGGCCGGGCAGTGATGTTGAAACCAAATTCACACCTTTTAAGACCCGCCTACAGGAGTTATCCAGTTTGCAGGGCTGTTTGCTGTGGGGCACACGAGTGGTCATCCCGACCTCACTGCGTACCCGAGTTTTGGAGGCGTTGCATGAGGGCCACCCTGGCATCGTCAGGATGAAGGCATTAGCACGCAGCTACGTATGGTGGCCTGGCCTCGACGATGACATCATCAGATGGGTAAGCTCCTGCCATCCCTAACAGGAATCCCGTCCATCTCCTCCAATTGCCACCCCCACTAAGTGGGAAAGCGCCAGTGCACCTTGGTCCAGGATTCACATCGACCTAGCGGGCCCGATGCATGGCAAAATGTTCCTGGTGGTCGTGGACTCTTACTCTAAATGGATTGACGTGGCACAACTATCCACAACCACCACGCAAGCGGTTACCAAGGTATTGACTCGCCTGTTCATAACACACGGGCTACCAGACTCTATTGTTTCCGACAATGGCCCCAGTTCGCATCGGCCGAGTTCAGTCGCTTCGCTGCCAATCTGGGCATCCGCCACATCTTCACGGCTCCCTTTCATCCTGCCAGTAACGGATTGGCAGAAAGAGCCGTTAGGACCACTAAAGAAGCTCTAGCTAGGTTCAGCAAGGAAGACTGGCACCACAGACTCTCCCGTTTCTTGCTGAGCCAGCACTCAACCCCATGCACAGTCACCAATAAGTCCCCGGCTGAACTCCTGATGGGTAGACGCCTGCGGACTGTATTGGACAGGCTTCACCCACATTACTGCCCTGACTCTCCCCTCGCTTCCACATCAGGGGTTAGGCATTTTGTCTTACAGGAAACCATGTTCACGAGGAACTACGCTGGAGACCCTCTGTGGATCCCGGGCGAGATCGTGGCCATCACCGGACCCAGGTCGTATCGGGTCAGACTGGAGGATGGTCGAATATGGAAAAGGCACCTGGACCAGCTGCGGAAGCGCCAAGGCACTATCGTTAGCAGTGACTCAGGGTTGCAGACCAGTGCGAGGCTACAGCATCAACCCCACATCAGCACCAATTCCGGTGACCTGTTTACACCTGCAGCCGAGCCGGGGAGCCCAAACACGAACCGGGACCATCAGACAGCTGACCAGTCCGAACCAGTCAATGGGAGCACATCCCCAGTGACCAGCCCTACGAGTCCCGAACCAGCACTGACCGAGGAACGCGTTCGTGACATCCCACCGGTCCGACCTTCCTCTGCAGACTCTGAACTACCAGACAACTCACCAGAGTTGCGCCGTTCTGGGCGCCAGCATAAGCCTCCCGCGTACCTTAAGGACTATGCGTGTTCGCATCTGGGGGAAAGGGGTGTTATGTCCCTGGAACTTAAAGAAGTTCCCACCCAGGTCCGTCCGCGCTGCGGGGGCGGTTGCCCTCCCTCTCATTGGCTGGTTCTCCCCAGCAGCCAGCTATAAAAGCAGGCTGCGGGGTCCGACCAGTCGCTGATCGCCACGGGCCAGTTCCAGGCTTGGCAAGCACGTTCAGTCCTTTATTATTCTAATAAAGTATTGTTGCACCCATGCCCTGGTTCAGCCTCTCATTATCCGAACTTAACAGTAAGGTTAGTGTTATATTTGGAAACAGGCATAGGAGTGTCTATCTGGAACTGGTAAGATTAAGGCCGTGTTCTCCATGGAGCCCATGGGGACACGTTAAACAGTAAAAGTTGTCTTTAAAAAGAAAAGTGGAGTTCAAACTTGCTCATGAGAGCCCTGGCCAGGTGCAAATAATGTTTGAAAGAAGGTCTCTATAGATCTTGATCTTTAAAAATAAGCCAGCGTCTGCTGGGAGATTCTAAGATAGATAGAGAACAATTTGGATCTTTAAAAATAAGCCAGAGTCGTCTGGGAGATCCAAACTAGAAAGATAAGGGACAGAACACCTAGGGCAGAGACAGGTAGTAAAAAATCTAGTGCTTAACAATGATTGTAACTTCAAGTAAAAGTGAGAAGTTCACTAAAGCAATAAGAAAGAAAGCCCAAATAGTGAGCCCAAGTTAAATACTTAGGTGATACTATAAGTCAAGGCCACAGAACTATAGGGCATGAGAAAAAGGAAGCTGTGTGCCAAATTACAGAACTAACTGACAGGGGTTTCTTTAAGCAGCAGGCCATTGTAGAAATTTTGTCCCGCTAGCCAAATTACTCTATGAGTCCACAAAGTGGGGCGAAAGGGAACCCTTTGTTTGGACATGTGAACAACTTTGTTTGAACATGTGAGCTCCTGTTATGGGACTTCCCATCCTTGAGAAATCTTTTAATTTGTATGTGGACTCAAAGAATAATATGACTCTTGGAGTCCTGACTCAAGAAAAAGGGACAAAACCTCCCCAGGTCTGGAAATGTTATGTGTGTGAATGTGTCTCTGTGTAATCATTTCCAAACCTGGAGGATGAGATCCTCTAACAACAGAAAAAACAAATGGAGCTCATCGGCTTGTGAGAAAAAGCTCTCAGAAAAGAATTGTAAGTAATGATTGCTTTGCTTGGAGAAAGAATCAAATGAAATTTTTGTTTGAGAAATTGGTTGTGCAAGTAGTCTGATTACAGTATAAATGTGTGAGTATGTTGATGATGAAGAAAAAAAAGAAATCCCACATTTGGGGAGAGGGCTTTGGTGGTTACAACCCAACATCAGATAAGGAACATCCTGCCTTAATGAGCTCAGAGATGGTTAACCAATTCTTGTATCCTAAAGTATGAGGGAATCCTCATAGAAGACCTTAATTTGGTCCTCTCCATAAGCAATCATGTGAACCTTGCTCAATTCTTGACGAGAGAGGGAATAAGCGAAGGAGACCAGCATGATTGTGTAGCACTACTTTATAGATGGAAGTGTCAAAGTAGTGGAAGGAGAGATGAGATGTTGTTGGGGATCCCATACTGTGGGAAGGAGAGTTTGCCTAGAACCGAGTTAACAGACAAAATTGTGAGAACATATATTCTTGAATTGTCCCAGTCTCTCTTTTAAGACAGAAAGGGGTCCTTGCCCAAACACCACCTGGACTTCGTTGTACATAAATTTAAGGCAGGACAGTGGGTTTTAATGAAATCCTGGAAGGAAGAAACTGTACATTCCTTTTCTATTTAGGACTCAGTGGTTGCTGATGTTATTTCCCCAGCATAAAATAACAACCACAGAACAAATCCCACTGCTAAATTTCCTAATGTGCTGATCTTATAATTGTCTTGAGACTGGTGTAAATACTGAATGTTTGGATGGTGGGAGTTGGGAAATTACATTGAGTGAGGACTTTCAATAGAAAGGAAGGAGAGAAATGTATAAAAGAGCCAGGGGTTCAGAATTTGCCATGTTAATGCTCTGAACCTTGTGCCCAAATAAACCTGTATTCTCCAACCTTTTGTGGTCTTGTGTCCTGATTTGGAAGCAGGATCTGCTGCAACAATAGGAAGGATGAGAAGATTAGTAGTAATATAGTCTTAGTAAATAGTTTGACAGTGTTGTGGGAGTTAGTTGTTAGGAGAGTGATGGCATGCGGGGAAAATTGTCCTTGTGTCTAGTTGTTCTGGTGTGCAATGCTCTTTAATGTTGTTTTGAGGATAGAAGTTTAAACAATTTATGTCCAAGATGTGAGGGGTCTGGAGATATTTTCACAGCCCTCTTTTTGACTTGTGCAGTATACAGGTCTTCAGTGGAAGGCAGGTTGGTAGCGATTGTTTTTTCTGCAGTTCTAATTATCTGTTGAAGTTTGTTCTGTCTTGGTTAGTTGCAGAACCAAACCAGGCAGTTATAGAGGTTCAGATGACTGACTCAATAATTCCTCTCTAGAACTGTATCAGTAACTCCTTGATCATTTTGAGCTTTCTGAGTTGGTGCAAAAATAACATTCTTTGTTGTGCTTTTTTGATACTAGGTGTCCATTTTAAGTCTTGAGATATGATAGAACGTAGAAACTTAAAAGTCTCTACTGTTGTTACTGTATTGTATAGATTGTATTGTAAGAGGTGGTAGTATAGGAGGGGTTCTCCTAATATCTACAACCATTTCTATTATTCATTAGAATAAAGTCTGCAGTGCTCAGGAAGGAATTCTCAAAAATAATAGAAGTAAAAACACTAAAAAATTGGTGACCTGAAAACCATTGTTGCATTAACAGTATAATGTGCCTATAATGTTGTGTAATGAGCATGAAAACTATGCTTCAGATATATAGGTTTATATAAAGAAAGGCAGAAAGGAAATTAGGTATTTGTGCAAAATTAGAAGCAGCAGTCCTTCGCCTAAGTGTCAATAGCTTGTATGAAATGGAAAACATTTGTTCCAATCTGTTAATGATAGGGTAAGATTTGAAGGGATGGAAGAAAAATGCTAGTTGAACAGGGTTTGCTTAAACATTAAAAATTTCTGAAAGGGATGTTATATGGTAGAAGGGATTTTGTAGGACAAAAAAGCAAATGAAACTGTAATGGGTGAGAATGGAGCAGCCACAAATGTTGGGATCTTTCCATTTCTGTTCAGGGAGCATAATTTAATATGAATTTCCCTGCAATTGTTTTTAGCTCTGAATTTTTTCAGGATATATATATACTGTACATTCATTGTCCCAGTAGTATTATTTATAAGAATTTTTTTTCTCTTGCTTTCATTTGACTTTGGTATAGATTGTAGATTCTGTTCAAAGTTGTCAATTGTACAAATGTCCAAGTCCATTTTGATGGCTCCTAAAAATCTAATACCCTGGAATCTATACCACATATTTTTACATCTTTATTCCTGAAACTGGGGAAAAAAATATTGGACCAAACCCTGTGGATGTGCTTGATTTTAGATAGATTGACAGTGTCCGCATATTCTCTATAGAATACTGTAGTTAAATTGTCAAATTATAATTTCATACCCTTTTAACTTACAGGATGCCATTCTTTATTGCTAAACATTGTTAAAATAAAAATGTAAACAATTTTAGGGATAAAAATTAAAATTGGGAATGTTTTTGTGAAACATAAAAATTAATTTTTAATTTTTATGCCTAAATAGTCAAAATTTTATGCCTAAATAGTCAAATGGCTAACTTCCAAAAGCTATGCACACATATCTCATGTGTCTAATAATCCCTTAATATGTCTGCTAGCTAACTCAAGGAATACATCATCACTGCAATGGATTCCTGTAATATGACTTATGAACATGCTATTACCGTAGTTTGGGTAACATTTTGTGCCAGACCATGCTTAATAGACCTTATATTTTATGTTTTCAATGAACAACACATACAGGGTTGAGCCAAAGGCTTAATCACTCTTAATACAATAAAGCAGCACTTTAAAATATTATTAACCTCATCTGTCTAGATTTGGTACTAATAGACCATTGTGTGTGTATTGTCTTTATTTCTGCCAGTTATGTACATATTTATTAATCCACTCTTCCAGAAGAAAAAATTTCTAAAGGAAAACCAACAGTAACCTTCAAGTAAGTGGGCACAGGTTAGAAGGGCACTAATTAAATGTCAGACTTGACAGATTAAAATTATGAAATTTAAAATCACTGTGGAGCTCTTTGTCATTGTCAAATTAGGAGTCAGTGTGATGAGGGGAAGAGAAGTGAATGGTTTAATGGATTGAATGGGAATGTGATTTAGCAGCAAGCTTTTCTTGAATTCAGATCAGCCTGTAGTTCAGATCAAAGGCTGCTGGTTCAATTTTACATTCAAAAAGAAAGGTAGCTTACCAGCATCAGTAATCACTGCAAGAATGAATATTTTATAATTTTTTTAAAAAAGCAAACAAATACAAAAAAGGCTCCTATCATTTTAGCTCTAGTGATATGATCGCAGTCATAATGTCACTTCTTCCAGCACTTTTTCAAAAAAAAATTCCTTTCTTTCTTTTCTTTCTTCTTTCTTTCTTTCTTTTTTCTTTTCTTCCTCCTTGCCAGCTATGAAGGAAAGTATAACTTTTATTCTAGAAGTTTACTAAAAGGTAAGTAACTGACTTTGGTGAGTCTTATTGACAAATAATTGTGTACTATATGGAAATTTTAGTAACTTGTTTCAGTATTGCACAGCTAGCCAAGGATATACAAAATGTAGGAAAATAAATTTTAAAAATGAAACATCGTGTAGCAGATATTACCATACTTTGCAATCCAGTGAAAATGTCAGGCACATATGTGATCTTTATAAAAAAGATGGAAAAAATCTTATCACTATCTAACACTTAGGTGTAGTAAAGGTATCCTAATTAACTACATGCATAATAAACAATGGCTCCTGAGATTGAGCCTTGGAAAATATAAGCTTGTTTATTATTTCATTCTGATATCTAAACATTTTGTTTGGTGCCCATGCATTTACAAGAGCAAGCAGGAAAATGGTACTACTGCTTCTTTTTTGGAATGTGGCTTTGTTGCTATATATCATCTGTTGTTATTATATCTAATTACATAAATAAAATTATTTGAGAGGGGTAGAATAAATTTGCACAAATATTTAATATTCTAACCAGTCTGGACCAGTTTGGATCATAATATAAATTTTAATTTATTCAGATACTTTCTGTGTATTCAGATATGCATTTTAAAGTTCTGAAATCATTGACATCTGGTACGGAGATTCCATTTGAACTGATTTGGATGTCCAAATCAAATTGGAATTGATTTGCATATTTGAATCAACTCACATATTGTACTAGGAATTTATGTGTTGGATCTGATTCAAAGGATGAAAAACCAGCTGCCTTAGTATTGTGCACAAGAAGAGTCTTGTAGATGAGGACAGACAGAAATGAACTAGTAAATATGTCAATTTATAAACTGCTTTTATGAATTTTATCAATAATGTGGAAAAGAAATATCCTTATAAAAAATACACAGATGCATAAATACATCAATTGGGATGCTGCAGTTATCTCGGCTAGCTCCCAGTTTTATTTGATCCAATCAGGAATAAGTTTCAGTGTCTTGCTGTAATTTGCAAACTTTTAAACACTTTTATAAAGTTCAGTCAAACTATGGCAACGATGGAGTTACTATGAGTTGTACATTGTGGTTGTGAATCAAGGATTTGAACTATCTTGGTGATACAGGGGCCCATCATTCAACTATGAGAATATAATGATCTTTATTGATTTCCATTAGGTGAACTGTAGATTCTCATAGAGAAAAAACAATCACATTTGACAATAACCGATAGGCCAAATATATTTCTTGTGTTATTGTTGAGGTCATACTAGGTTAAATTAAAACATTGATTATTATTTAAGACATGTGAGTTTGTTATCATTTCACTCTGTCTTTCTCTCTGTCTCTCTGTCTCTGTCTCTCTCTCTGTCTTTCTCTCCTTTTGTGTATGTTTAGTAATATCTTCTCCAAATTATAATGATCCCATGTTCTGTATTTGTGCTATGTTTTTTATATTAAAAGGAGTTAGATAATAGATATTATTATATAGTTGGTTAAATGGAGAAAAAGACTATTAAAAAAGAATAAGAAATAAAGAATTAAAATATTTTTGAGGTTTCAGTTTTCCCATATGAATTAATTATGAACAATAAAGAGAATAACATTATATCAGAATATAAACCACTATTAAGTTTTGAATTAAGAATAAATATAAATAATCATGCTCAGTACAGCATACAGAACCGTTATACTCCTGGGTAACCACAAGTAAACCAAGTTTCCATCCAAATAATAGTGCATGTATGGTGACTTCATGGACATCAATTCTCCCATTAATTATTTGTGTCCTGATAGAAGTTATGTTTGTTTACATCATGATGTTATAAAACATATTTTGTTAACTGCTCGCATATGATTATACTTTATTAAATCTTCTTACAATTCAATAATGTGGGATACCAGGTTATGTAGGTTCTAGAAATATGCCAAAGCTTGGCTGTTTTTTTGCCTGATATTCTGTTCTCAAGTCTCATAGCAGGATTTCTATGGTGATTGTAACATGTATAGCCCTAAGATAACAACAAGGAAGTTCTTTGTAGTTTTATGAGCTCATCACTATGGAATGGCATGTTGGCCTAGGTGATGACAGACAATACTACGATGTATAAATATACTCAATTGGTTTTAATTTGAAACAAAAGAATAGATCATGCTTTCTGATTAGTCTCCAGGAAACTGACAGTACACTTAATATTCTTTATAGTCAGTCTACTTGATATTCCAAACAATTAAAGAGATTAACTATAAATGTATTCTTTTATTTATTTCTTCTTGCTTTCAGATTCTGAATACTGAAATAAATAAAATAAAGAAACTGAATTATCTTTCAACTTTGCAGAGAATGATCCTTCCAGTTGTAGATATCATCAGACTATACATAATGTATTATTTGCACTGACATGAGGGTGATTTCTGACACATATACAAGCTGAAATCTGTATGAGAAAGAAAGAAAGAAAGAAAGAAAGAAAGGAAGGAAGGAAGGAAGGAAGGAAGGAAGGAAGGAAGGAAGGAAGGAAGGAAGGAAGGAAGGAAAACACTAACAAAACAAGCATCAATTGAGTCCATAATTACATATAACAAAAATAAAAGAAAAACTATTCTCTCTACCCTTATGCATGCATACTATATGGAATTAGCTTGGACACCTTTTGTTTGTTATGGCAGTCATGGTTCAAAATCTTCTACAAAAACAAGGTCTCACTTTATTATAGGGTACAGAGATTCAGTGTGCAGCTTGCAATAAAGAAATTAGCAAAACCAGAAGCTGCAATTCTGTGGAAACACTCAAAAACAAAGAGGATTTAAAGTGACAAGATCCAATTAAATTTAATTACACAAGCTGTATTTTCATTTTAACTGACACTTTTTATTAAGGAGCCACATGCGCAAAAGCTAGGAACCTGGGCCAAATTGCATCCCAGTAATACACTTATCTTATGCAAAATTCTGAGTATCTAATTTTCTCCAATAAAATTAGAGACATGGGGTTTGTAAAAGGTCCGCTTTGTCTGTTATCATAAACCACTCTTTGCAGCACACTCATAATACTTTATTACCTTTTACATCAATGTTTAGTGGATCTACAATATTTACACTATTTGGCATAAAAATTAAAAACTTTTGATTTGAATTGTATACATTTTCTACTAATATACATGTCACTATTTTCATTACTTTATGCCAGTTTGGTATAGTGGATAAGGCATCATGCCAGAAACCCAGAGAGTTCTAGTCCCACTTTAGGAATAAAGCCAACTGGGTGAGCTTATGTGAGTCATTCTCTCTCATTCCTAGGAAGCAGACAATGGCAAATCAACTTGGAAAATTGTCCAGACAATTGCCAGGAATTAACGCAGGGCACAAAGCAAACAAACACAATTACCATTAAGTATAACTGAACAAAACATATATTAGGAGTATTAGGAGAGAAAGGATAGGAACTCAATCAAAAAGCAAGAATGAAAAAATGAAATTTGTCTTCTTTTTCTCCCTCCAACCCCAAATTTCAGAACTGCACACTTAGTCTTTTTAGGAATAAAAAACGGTACCTTATTTGGCCATACACTGTAGGTTAATAAGACTAATAATTGGAATTTTGAGACAATGCTTTGAACATTTTTTCAAAATGGCTGCTGGAAGAATGTTCTAATTCATATAATGGCAGGGATCTAAAGAATGAAGCAATGGGTTATTAACCTGTTACATAATGCTCTTGATAACCCATTTGTTGTTTTTATGAGCAGGTGAGTGCACTTCCAAAGTGCTAAGCTGCAATATACCATCCTGTTTATTTTGTAGGAAACCAGATGGTTTGTTGTGAGGATCCCACTGCATGCCTGGTGCTGATATTTAATGCTTTGTTTTGCAGTACGATAATATGCATGTGTCTCTTTTTCTGCGTGTTTATTTGTAAGGGGACTCAAGTTTGTAAGGGGCCTCAAGTGTGTCTAGGAGCAGAATGGGACCTTAGGCTCCCACCCTTGGCTGCACCTCCTTTGCCTCCTGTTTCCCGCCTCAGCCCAACCTGATTGGTTTTACCAGTACACTGGGACTTCTAACTATCAACATAGAGTTTATGTGCACAGTCTACTGTCCGATAACCAGAAGGGGCAGGTTACTATTTCTGGAGGATAGAAATGATATCTCCCTTTATTTATACCTATCAGCCAGATCAGACACCTCAAGGATTACAATAAAGCTACATCATTGCTGTAGAGTATAATAACAAAATCTTGAAAGCCTGCCAAAGTTTCTTTCTCCCTTCTCTTAGGCCAAACAGACTCAAGGCAGGTTTTTTTCAAACTTTCTCAGGACTGAGTTGTCATTTTTCTTCCCTGAAAAGTTTATCCACTCCTCCTGCACATTTCTTTACAGCCCTTTCAAAGTGATCTCAAGGCATCTATTTTGCTCCACTTCCATAGAACGCTTTTCTCTATTAGGTTTATTTGAGTGTTCTATCCAAACAAATGCTTCAGTTGTTCATTGGTGACTTTGCAGAGGAAGAATTACCCCGACAATTGTGCTAATATTTACCACATATTCCAATATATTCTATATCTTATTCTTACTGGCTTTGCTGAAATAGCATAGGGACTAAGATATGTTTGGTTTTCTTTTTAACATTTGGGGGGTGGGGGGTGCACTTGAGATATAAGAATTTCATCCTAGCTCCCAGTTAGCTCAAATGATTTTTGGGGCTATTTGGGAACTGGCGGTAAAACCCTTTTTACTCTATCTGACCAAAAAACATTAAAACTCTGGATTTATTCTTTGTTTATTTTTTCATTTAGAAAAGAGGATAGGGAAACTATCAACTCAAGAAAAATCCATATTTTAAAAGAGAGAAAATGTCTCTGCACCAAACAACCTTTTCTATCCTAAGTGAAGTTTTAACCACTATATTATTCTATTTCAGTGTTCCTGAAAAAAGAAACTACTGAAATATTAGATGGAGACATTTTAAAAAGTTTGTTATGACTGCATGCATCTGCTTCAATTTTATCTCTATATATTTAACTTAACCTTTTGTATATGTGTGTGTGAGTATTTGAATGTACTATTTTTGCTAAATTAAATTTAGTGGTGCCAGATAATGATTTCTGTGCTTCTGGTTTGAAAGCATTAACAGTTTTACCAGACAATTTCTGGATTTATATAAAATAGCAAAATGGCAAAGATGGTATCTTTAAGGATCAGTGCTGGAATGGACTTGAAGGGATCTATGTCCTTTAAAAAAAAACCTAATAGCCTCTCCAGATGGCCTTGAATGTCAGATTATGCCTTCAAAGAAAGCTGCTTAGTTTACTTTATTGTCATTGCACCTCATACAACAAAATCAAACACCATCTTCAGTGCACATCATGACCATGACCATGAAAATAAACACAAACACACATCCTTTACCCTTCACACATTGAACCAGAAACCCCCGACACCACACCAACACTGCACTATATAGCAGAATTCAAAAGAGCGACTGCGCTGGGATAGAAGCTGTTTTTCAGCCTATTTGTCCTTGTTTTTATTATTCTGTACCATCTGCCAGATGGTAATAGTTCAAAAAAAGGGTTCCCAGGATGAGATGGATCTTTGAGAATGTTTGGAACTTTCTTAAGGCAGCAGGAGCTATAAAGCTCTTCCAAAGAGGCGAGGGGGCAACCAATGATCTCCTGGGCAATGACATTAACCCTCTGGAGTGCTTTCCTATCTGCCACTGTGCAATTGGCAAACCATACAGAGGTGCAGTATGCTCTCTATGGTGCAGTGGTAGAAGGTCACCAGCAGTTTTTCATTCAGTGGTTGTTTTCTGAGAAGCCTCAGATAGTATAATCTCTGCTGGGGCCTTTTGACCAGGGCTGCAATGTGAGCACCCCAGGTTAGGTCCTCTTTTAGGGTAACACCCAGAAACTTAAAACTGGCCACTTGCTCCACTAGGTCTCCATTGATAAGCAAGGGCTGGATGTCTGATCTGTTCCTTCTATAATCCACCAGTTATTGTCTCCACACCATGAAAGCAACCAGTCCACCTCATCTCGGTAGGCAGACTCATTCCCCTCGGAGATAAGTCCCATCACTGTTGTATCATCTGCAAATTTAGCAATAGTATTACTAGCGTGAGTGCGAATGCAGTCATGCACATAAAGAGTATAGAGTAAGGGACTCAACACGCAACACTGTGGTGTACCAGTGTTAAGAATAAGGGCTGAAGAGGTATGATTACCTAATCTGACCCTCTGTGAGTGGCCAGACAGGAAATCCATAATCCAAAGGCAGATTGAATTAGAAACCCCAAGGTCTAGAAGTTTAGACACTAGTCTACGTGGAAGAATTGTGTTAAACGCAGAACTAAAATCCATGAAAAGCATCCTCACATAGCTCTCCCACTATATATATGCTATGAATAAGTTTTTACACCATATTTTTTCAGTCTTTCTATAACAGAAATTATTCCAAACTTGTTAAGCAATTGGAGAATTCCTCCCACAATGAAGGAATTTGGTGTTTTTGATTAAACAGTTTAAGCAAATACATTCCTAAAATGACAAATCAGAAAAATAGATAGACAAACCCAGTCTGCTCTGTGCACCCAGAAACTGGGAAGTGATATTTCTGATGGCGTACACATTTAGGAAAAAGAAAAGCAATTAGGCTTCAGCTCAAAATCAAACTGTTGTAGCTGTTATACATATGAAATTACTTGGTCTTAACATGTGATTATTTGAAAGCAAACACACTATGCAGCATAACAACCTGTTTAGTTCTAGCCTCATGAAATGCTGGCTTTGTCCTACTTGGTCCTACTGTGAATAAAGCATCTTAACAGAAATAAAAGCTGTTAAGCAATACATGAAGGCATGTGTTAAACAACCGTGTCAGAGGAGGAATTCCCAAATTACTTTCTTGGGTTAAGCTTCATTGTTATGACCTGTTTTCTCCTTTGTGCTAATTTCTCCTCCATCTGCTGCTCTGCTAGGCCAGGCTTAAACAGCAGTGTCAATTCAAAGGTTGCAGAGGTCAGTAGCGACGCCAGCTTTAAGTGTTATTTGCTCTGATGCCATGACAAGATGGATCTAGCATGGCCTGACTAAAGTGATGTATGTTAAATTTGTTGCAAATTACTGGCCTGATGGATCTATTGATGACCCATTGCAGCTGTCAGGATGTCTCTATCAGCATCTCACTTTCACTCTCCCCAGATACTCAGCCATCCTCCCACCCTCCCACCTCCTCCTTCCTTACTGTCAGAGACAAGCTTTCCATGCAAGTCCTGTAAGAATGGCATCTGGAAAAAAAACAATGCTATAGTAAGTTAGCACACAGTAAGTAGTGTTGATGAAGAGAGGTTGCTCTCCAGCTATAAAAAGGGCATTTCAGAAAGGAACTGCAGATTTGAACATTGTGAATATCCATTTTTGTCAACATTTGCTTTATCAGCTCATTGATCCTTTCACCCTTATGGATAGCAGGGTTGCTTTGAATTCTTCAATGCAACCAATAATAGTTTGAAAGAAATGTCACATATTTAGGTGCTTGTTTTATGGCATTCACACTAAGGAATCATAGTTCATAGTTCACTGAAATAGCTTAACCAATTTAATAGTTAGGCCATGTTGTTGTCATTTTCTGAAATCCAGAGTTGCGTTCCTCTTTCATCAAAGGGAGCAGAATTTATATAGTCATTAGCCATGGAAGAATAGCAAGTTTTCACAATTAGAAAATCCAACAGCAAGGTAAATTAAAACTCATCAGAGATAGACATATGTATTGAAAGAAGCTCCTGCCCACTTAGCAGTTCCAAAGCATGTAAATGCAAGTAGATTAATAGGTACCACTTCAGTGGGAAGTACAGCATTCCATGTGCTTTTTATGTATAGCCATGTTGGCCACATGACCATGGAAAATGTATTTGGATAACTCCTTGGCCAAGAAAAGGAGATGGCCACTGTATCCTAGAGTCAGACATCACAGGATAGCTAATTTTTATCTTTTTATCATTCTTGAAAAAATAAGGGGGTTTTTATTTTAGTATTTTGGTTAACATTTTTACATGGCAGCTAGCAATAGCTTCCTCTCAAAAAGTCTTTTTTTTTGCCCCATTCAAAACTAGAGCATTCATTTTGTAAATGAACCACAAATAAAGCAAGTTGGTCTTTCTGAACCCCAACAGAATTCTTTCCAGACAAATATGCATAGGATTTATCTATTCATATATGAATTCATAAAATTATAAATTGGCCGTTGGAAGGCTCATGAATTATTAAAAGTTTATAGTCTGGTAAATTCTTGTTTCATATCTCTACTTCTTCTTGAACTACTTCCTTAGCTTCATAAGACGATGAATATCAAAACTAGATTTAATGCCTATATTAAGACAATCTTGCTTAGTTCAGATGGAGACTTAAAATCTTCCACTAATCTACTAAAGATATGGTTTTTATATCAACGTTGGATTTATTTTCTGCTTTTGTTTTTTTCGGCATCTTGCGGGTGGGGAAATCCATATTATAATGCTTTTATATGATAAACAAAGGGAGAGGTGGTGTGAAGCAGCAGTTTCCCAGGACGGAGGGAGCACATTCCAAGGAAGGGCTTCAAGATAAGTGACATCTCAACCCCAAACTAGATTGGAGACAAGAAGAAGAGAATTAGGATTAAGCTGACATTTTGGTTTCTATGCTGTTCTGTATAGGATTTTTTTCAAATTATAAAAGAATACATACATTGCATGTTCATTATATTAAAACACTGAAATAAGGACAGAAAAAAATCTGAAAAATGTATCGTTTTCTGAGGTAATCAACAACAGCTCTGTTAAAGCAATCCATTACAGTAGCAAATTTTTGTCACCAAAGGGTATTAATGAATGAACATGTATAAAACTGTGCTGTTGAACTTGGTTCTACCTGAAATCTATAGGACTTATGTGCTGCTATATTATTCTAGATTTAAAATTAATATCTGTATCGTAGTGTGCTTCAATATAATAACTGCCTATCACTTGGACCATGAGTAGCTGAGGAATTCTGGGAATTGAAACTACACATCTTAAAGTTGCCAAGTTTGAGAAACACTGACTTAGATAAATCAATTTCCTTTGTTAATTAAAACTTACTCTGCTCATGTTGGAAATAAGCATTAAGATGACATGATAGTAGGAAAAGTTGAGCAAATTGGCATTGGTTGGTGTTAGCATGAACTTGGCTAGAGGAGAATGCTAAAAAATCTTCACTCGGAGGGGAGAAGACTACTAGTAACCTGTCCTTAATAACCCTGAAATAACTCCCTTAGAAAACCCTATAGTTTCTTATAACTAGCTATTAAAAAAGGAATGAACTTGCTATTTCGCATATTTATTTTGGGATGCCCATTCAATCCTCTATTCATCTTTACGTGCAACAAATTCTCTCTAGGTGCTGTGTATAGTTAGTATTTTCATTTGCTGCCTAAGTAGAAAATTACCCTGTAAACAGCCCACAAGAGCTGCTGTGTAATTGAATTGTAACTGTTGACTTTGGACATTTGGTATATTTGCTGCAAGAAGTAAATTTTCAAAACTTCATCTTGATGCAGTCAGACAAAATGAAAGGTAATATTCTTTATCTGCTGCAGATTGCTGCAGATGAACTGCTTTCATATGAGCTTAAATAAGATTTAGAGTTATTCCATCCTTCAGCTGGCCACAATTGAAAGTGATCAGGATCAATATTGCTCCCCCTGCATTGCTGCCCGGCACTGCGCATTACAATAGAGGGAGATGGGTGTATTAAAAAATTTTCCTGTGTCAAATTAATTTCCGTGTTATCCCCAAATTCAATTAGATGGGAACCCCATGTAACTAAAAAAGTGTCCAACATCCCTTAGTGACAAATTACGGTGCTTAGTGTGCATATCATGGTGAAGTGTTGAGCCTTGCTAATCTTCTCACTAATTCTCAATTACCGTAAAATGAAGCCATAAATCACACAGACAAGGAATCGATGGGAATGTTGTTTTCAGGGTGATTGGCAGCCTCCCCAAAGGTTTCCTTTAAGTTGGTTTAAGGTTACCATTCTCTAAGGGTGGGGGGGGGAGGCAGCTCGCTCAATCTCTATGATATAGGCCCACTGGGCTTTTGGGGATGCATTGAAGGGACAGCACCAATTTCTGCCCATCAGACATCCAATTTTTCTCCTTTTCATACCTGCTGTAGCAAATGAGAAACAAATTAAATTTCACTCCACTATCTCCACAGAAACCATTTAAATTTTTCATGGAAACTAAATTGTCCCTAGACAAATAGCCCCCTGATTCTATGAAAATATACTGGAGCATGCAGGAGAGGGGGGGGGGGCAGAAATAAATTTGTGTCACTCTGGATATGCCATTTTCTGTAATGTCATTCACCGCCGACCAATAAATGAATCCCTCCCAGAACACAATGGCGAGTCCCGGCGCTTGGGTGGATTTGCATTGTTCCCCCACTCCAGAGCAGTCTAATATTCTCCCTGTTATTAATTTGCAGCTAGGGTTTTACATTCATGAGGCCGAGATTGAAATGTAAATGAGGCACAAAATAAGTAGTCAGCAATAGCCCTGGTCGAGCTGCCTGTGTCATAGACTCATGGACTTACATGAAAATAGTTATCACTCAGAGAGATTAGCAGCTCAGAACATCAATCACAAGTGCAAGGAAACAATGAATAAAATCACCCAGACATGAGGAAGGAAATTACACGAGCTTTAAAGTGGAAAGGGAATATGTAATAGTGCTACCTGTTGTCAAAGCAGTAACATGGCTATGATAAAAGAAGCATCATTGCTTTTCTCCTTTTCTCTCTCATGGCTGGATCACTCATATTCAAATGGTGCCACTTTTGCTATCTTTATTTATCACTTAAATGAACTGCACTTCTTGGGCTGTAGCTGTATGAGGTTTCTGGTCATTGTCACAAAAATGCTGTGGCTGGGTTTTGAAAGGTTGAGGGACAAATGGATCCTTCTGTAATATTGTAAATAAAATATTTAATTCTATGTCCCGGCATTGGAAGTTGCAGAGTATATGAGTTTCAGGACTTCCTGCTTCCCAGTAGTCAATAGGAGTCTTTCAAGCTAATTTTCAAGTGCCATAAAGAAGATCCAGTGAAACTTGTGAAGTACAAATATACATGTAAGTGTATATTTTTCTTATTTACAATTGATGGTGAATCACACTATGTATTGATAGGTTGCTGACATTCACTCACATATTTGATCAGTGTTTCTCTAATATATACTCAGCCCATAATCATTTTTCAGTATTTCAGTGATTCAGGGTTCAGTCACATGATTGTGGTCACCATCTTGGCTTTCCTGACCACCCTTCCTGCAGACATCCTTGAACACAGGCAGCCTGCCAAAAGGAAGATCTCATGCTAAGATTCCTTTTAATATATTTAGGTGGCTTTCTAGACTCATACATGCCATAATAGAAATCCAAGGAAATAATTCTATAGTCTATTCATTGGCAGTATAAGATGTGTTCTAATCTAGGTAGGCAATAAGTTTTCTAGTTTAGGAAAATTACTAATGTCACCCTATAGTTCTCAAAAATTCTTGGATCTAATGCAAGATGCCAATTCAACACAGCTCAGGAGTCAGACTTGGTGGAGTTTGATGGAGCAATACTAGCAATAGAAGTATGCTTGCATGTTATAGTTCATTGCCTCAAACATCAGCTGTAAATGCAATCGCTCCTACAAATTTTGTTTCTACAATTTTTGCTACAAAACAGATTAAGGTAGAATACTGTATGGACAGGGGTGGGATTCTACCAGTTCGCAACTATTCGCTAGAACGGGTTGTTAACAATCTAAGCAGTTCGGAGTACCAGTTGTTAGAAGAAATTACTGGCCTAATCCTGTAAGGAAGGCAGGAAGGAAACATTCTGGTGTTGCTTACAGAAACTGCCTCTCCGTTTACCCTTATTACATTCTTGGCAGGACTAGACTTCCTGTCTCAGGAACCTCTCTGGAGTTTTCTTTCTCTCTTTTACTGGTACTTTGCTTGTGTGGAGTGACCATTCAAAGTTACAAAGGCACTGAAAAAAGTGACTTATGACCCTTTTTCACACTTACAACTGTTGCAGCATCCCCACAGTCATGAGAGGCCAGGCGAGGAAATGCGTGCCTTGATGTAAGTGATATTGAGTTGGCCACACCCAGCCAATAACATGACCACCAAGCCATGCCCACCCAGTCACATGACTACCAAGCCACGCCCACCACCTAAGCCATGCCCACAGAACCGGTTCCTAAAAATTTGAATCCCACCCCTGTGTATGGAGCTCGAGCAGTGCAAAGAGTTGCACAAGAAAAACAATTCACAATTCCATTGTTTCTGCTATGTTACTACCTTGCTTTATCATGACTTATCCTACACCTTAATGTATAACATCATTTTAAAGAGCACAAAGGTAATTTGAACTCACCAATCTAATTTCTTCCAGTGAGTCCATGAACTAGAATTTTCAATTGTATGCATTAGATGACAACGATGTAATTTTTCTTTAAGAGAAAAAGAGCATGTTATTCAATTCTTGTAATTGGTTCAAATCCTGCCATTATAAAATCTTCTGGAAGACTGCCCAGAAATCAGGTTTTGATGTAATATGGTTTTGAGATGGAAATGAAAACAAAACCAGAGCATATATATTTATTTTCTCTTTCTCTTCCTAATGTCATACATATTGATTCCTATACGCTTATTCTTATTTTGGGGAGGGATCTGAAAACCTTAGTCTGAATAAAGGTGAAGGCAGTGGGGGGGAATACATAGACCAGATAATGGAAGCATCCAAGATAAACACCCTCTCCACTGCAGGGGGCAATTTTGTCCATTCTCTTCTCCAAAGTAAACCATGAAGCTCAATCTAGGCTTTGACAGAAGACTGCTATAACAATTTGTATTTCAACACTTGAAAGGTGTTATGTAAATGCTAAGTACTGCTCTTATGCTCAACAGCCACTCTTGAAACAGTGCACTAGAATGCCTATCAAAATATCCCATTTGTTCTTAGGATAGAATCTGTGAGAATTCCTGAATGAGGTTTGAAAAGAGCCTTGAATCACTTGATGAGTGACTCCACTCAATACAAATACTCCCTTAATAGGAGAATGGTTGGCAGCATGATAGATTGACTCTACAGAACAAAAATTGATAAATACAGTAAGTAGCAACATTGTCATAGAAGAATGCAAAGAAGCTACTCAACTTCATAATTTAAAAAAAATGACCCTTTTTATACTGTATAACTTCGAATAAACAATTGTATAATTTCAGTTTTTAGGCCTTGCATTGAAAAAGAGATATCAGTAAAGTTGTCTAACTGTAATTTTATCCTGATCATTTAAAAAAAAAAAGCAATGATGTGAATCTAGTAATTTCTTTCAGAAAGAATGAGATCAAACTGAAGCAAGGATCTAAGTGGGGTATATTTAAAACTTAAGCATACATTTATATAATAAAGGAAAATGTATGGCAAGTTTTATATGTAGCAAGGCATCAGCTCATTCATTGCTAATCTTTAGGGAAATGAACTATAACCATGCAAACTTAAGGGGCATGTTTTTTTGTTTGCATACTTATGACATTCTGTCTCATACATGTGCAAACACATACGTTTTGATGGATAAGCCCTACACACTGTACATTTCCTTGTATCTGAATGTAAGTGTCTTTGTCTGAAGGCCCATCCCTACCATTAAGCAAAATGAGTCAACTGCCTCAGACAACAGATAAGTTTGTTGAAAAGCAGCACTCTGTTAGCTATTCAATTTAGTATTTCTGTGTTATTGCCAAATAAGTTGGAAGATAGCATTAAGTTCATGTGAAAATGCCTTGTCTTATTTTGCCTCCTAAATATTTTCCTGCAAGGAGAAAAGGAGAGGTTCTTTTTTCTCCATTGGACTACAAACTATTTCTTGAAACTTCCATTTCATCTTTGTGATGCATTTTTGTTTTTTGGTCCTGATGAAAATCAGTGAAATTCAGGCTAGAAATATATGATAAATAAATAAATAAATAACAAATAAATAAATAACAAATAAATAAATAACAGCCTGGCAACACTGCCTGCCTTGCAGTGGGTATACCCAGTTTTGCAAGTTGTACATGGTCACTAGTGCTTTTCCAAAGGATGCACTGATCCTTGGGAACTAGTTTATAGCACTAGAATCAGGAGCAAGAGAAGCCATTTCTCTTGGAGAAGGAACAAAGACAGATATCTAGAACTGTCCTTGCCTCTAAGCAAGAACAGTTCTACTGTTTCCTACTTTCCAAAATAAAAACTCTAGTCAGGGAGCCACTGCAGACTGAGGACAGATGGCACATAGAGAGCCTCAGAGCTTCAAACAAACAATGCACCTAGTCAAGGATTAGAACACCATAACCTTTCTCTCTTGGATTAGCAGGTCAAAATCAGATGCGAAGAGTTACCAAGGGGTTTTAAAGACCTCCAACAACGTGAAGCCTGACAAGGGAATAAGAGCAATGCAATCTATATTCCATGCAGAAGGCTTCTGCTCTGCACCCCCACATTCCTCCTGTTCCCATTGTCCTCCCTCTTAGTGTCTGAAAATATATTTTTAATTGCTTATCAAATGGATAGTTATTGTATCATAAAATCTTCAAAGCAATTTCCCAGTCTTGTTCAGTTGCAGAGCTGAACTTTTAGATGCTGATAGATCACAATGGATTATGCTAATCAGCCTGTTAATAGCTCTTGCTGTGTTATGTCGGAGCACTAAAACAAACTAGTCTTTAAAACAGCTTGGGAAATGTTTTATAAAACATGTGAGCTATGAGAAGCCATGACAAGGCCAGTAAATAATAGGGGGAGCGGGACAGACTAAACAAATACTGTGTTAAATTATTGATGCATTAATCAAAAATACAGTTGTTAAGCAATATCATTAGTTCAGTGCTAATTGTTTTATGGATTTGTAAATGGGGTATCTGCATGCAGAATGAACCTTGTCCAGTTTTACCAGCCTGCCTTTTACCTTTATCTTTTTAAAGATTTTCTTCAATCCAATTTTATCTAGAAAAAATCTTGATTTTTC
The DNA here is from genome assembly GCF_049901715.1 of Pseudonaja textilis. Classification (NCBI taxonomy): domain Eukaryota; kingdom Metazoa; phylum Chordata; class Lepidosauria; order Squamata; family Elapidae; genus Pseudonaja; species Pseudonaja textilis. The sequence continues at coordinate 16,799,861 of NC_141997.1, forward strand.
TGAATGTAATGCATTTATGGTTTATGTACAACTCTTTAGTCAATGCAATTGTATATCCAGCTACATGAGAGGTACCATTTGATTCTCAAATTTGAGATGATATACAATGTAAAAAAATCTCAAATCAAATTAAAAATAAAGCAAATAATTAAACTCAATACAGCTATTTAAATGCTATTAAAATATTCTAAATAAATCAATTTCTATGCTTTACCTAAAACTTGTTTCATGCTTTCACTGGAAAGAAGGTACTGGAAATTGTGTAAAGTAGAAGTGTGGTTTATATATTAAACAGAAAATATTGTAATTCTCAATATAAGCGACATATATAACATTGCCCCAAATGTTTCCTTCTATTTTATTCATTAGAAGCTAATGCTTCTAGCTAATGCTTGCTTTTCAGTTTCAAATCAATTGACCACTGATTTAAAAAATTAAAAATAAATATTTAAAATAAGTAAATTTTGAAGATCAGATCAATACCTCAAGTGTATACATTAAATCCAAGATACTAGTTTTACACTTTTAGCAGACTATTTTTTTCAGGTATAATTTGACTAGTAAATAGGTGCCCTGGGTACAAATCCCTAAACATCTGGAGTCCGACTTGAACTCCATTGACAATGTTCAGTCAATACAAAAGGCAGCTTTACTTGGAAAAGCTTACATCTTGTGATAGTACTTTTAAACAAGAACATCTGCCTGTCCCAGGTCCTTTGGAGAGGTGGGTAAAAATACCCAATCCACTCTAAATATTTGCCTGACTGTATGACCAACCATAATAATAATAACTGGAGAAAATCAGAAAATGCAAAGACTTGAAAATAGAAGCAGAATGACTGTGGCAAAAGAAAGCAAAGATACAGTATAGTACCAAGAGTAATAGTGCCTTGGGTGCAATCCCCAAATAACTGGAACACTACTTAAACACAGTCAGCAATGACAAGATCAGCATCAATCAATTGCAAAAGACAATTTCCAATGCTGTATTGGGGGGAGGGGGAATTGCAATAGGGTTCTGCAATTTCTTAGGATAATAGTTTTGCTTCTCTTCATTTTTATCAAGAGCATCAACTAATACTCTTTGTGTCATTCATATTTTCTGTGTGCATGTGTAACACACATATTCCTTATTAGTTGATCAAACTGTTACACACACTCACCATAGAGAGAGAACCTTGTAATATCTCCCACTACTCCTCACCCCCTAATTTCTTCACTGTCTCCTGTTTGGCAATTTGGGCCAATGAAAACACAGATTACATTTTTCAATAACCTAAGAGATTTTCCCCCAAAGCCCAATAAAACATTGGTCTTCAACAACTGCTCGTTTAGTTCTAGTGGATTCCACTTCTGTTTTATGCACTTACTTCTGTTGAAGTATATATATATATATATCATATTACATGATTAGATTCATTCAGTCATTAATTAAATGCTTCTGCAAACACTACTCAAACAGAGTAATAGTGAAAGTATTGAACTGACATTGAGGAAATCCATGTTCTGGTACTCAGCCATAGAAGCTCATAGGGTATCTTTGGGTGCTACTGTTTCTCCATCCTATCCAGATCACAAGGTTGTTTTTGTGGGGATAAATAAGGGAATGAATATGCTGTCTCAGGAAGAATGAAAAGCGGGACATAAAATCAAGGCATAATGGATAAGAGGCTTATTATAAAGTACTCATCTGATCTGTTTGGAGACCTATTAGAGAAAGGGTCCTACAAGAGAGGTAATGAATGCAAAATTGTTGTCCAAATCCACATCTGTGATCCGATCTCTGAAAATTCATTTTATTGTCAAGCAAATACATAAATAATCAATGTCCTTTAAAAAGAAAAGTAAAAGCATAAGTCACTAGGTTTTTCTTTCAGTTGTTCAAGTTGCCTTGTTTCTGAATCCAATTTACCATTGTAATTTTATTTTTCTAAAAAAACTCACAGTTTACCATTCTCTTTCAGAAACAATGCCTTCAAAACTCGTATGCCTTATGTTTACACCACATTGCTCTTACTAGTCTCGCTACGCACACTTACATGTATACTCCCTTCAGAGAAGCAGATGTTTGACTTGACTCATATAAAAGACAAAAATTGAGTTACAGCTCCAGAGTGTGAGATCTGCAGGGTTTGCTATAGTTTATTAATGTTAACCAAATAAAAATTACATTAGTGAAGAAGATCTACACGAGACTTCAGAACGCCCAGGATTAGGCCAGATGGTCACTTCTAACTGATCAAATCTTGTAAACTCTGTTGAGAGACAGTCTATTGATTGGATTTCTGACTTTAAATGCAGGCCCCATATCTACACATGTCCAAACTGATATCAGTTGTTTGAAATCCAATACAGAAGAGTAGACTGGGAGATGATGTAAGTTGTCCTGTATGAAAACTGTCAATTCCATCTGTTGGAATTGTCTACCATAGTAAGATACTGTTGGTGGCTTTTAAATATGTAAGTATTTGATTTGGATTAAAATTGCTATAAGTGAAATTCATGAAAAAAATATCTGCCTTTGAATAGCAGAGGCAAATTAGGGAGGATAAAAATGCAAAGCTGAAGATGGCCGCATCAAACATTTTCAAAGGAAGATATACAATATCTAGTCATGGTTGTACACCATTAAGTAAAACCATTGTATTCTGAAATAAGAGACCTATGCCATATTGATCAAATCAAATTAATGAAAATTTTAAATTACATAATTCAATAATGAACTCATTAATGAAAATAAATTTACATAATTTGTGCTATTGTTAGGGAATGACTTGGAAAAATGGGACAAGTATAAGTTTTCCTTGGGAATAAGGACTTCACATAAGAATAAGAATAGCAGATCAACAGCACTGGCTCAATGTTCTTATTAAAGAAAAGGCAACAGCAATTATATCAGACGGCCTTAACAGTTTCTAGGGAAATTTCTAGGGAAATCCTCTGTGGAGCAGAAACATCTGATAATTAAAATGTAAAGGTTTATCATCCTGCCATTCAAATGGAGCATTTCTAGGTACTCTAGTGGCCCCTGAACATCTGCCAAACTGCCTTACTCTGATGACATTCCCTGAAGTCCTACTTCAGATGGCATATGACAGCACCATAAAAGAGGCAATATTAGGATTCCATGGACATGATAAACCACTAACATTTTTGGTAAATATGGCTACTCCTATTGACTAGGAGATATGTATCGGATAGAAAATTAACATAATTTTTGGTGTGGCATCATGAAAATAGGCACTTAGTTAAATGCTAAAGGAAAAAATTAAGACAGAAATGCAAAAGTCCCCCATCTAGCCACCTTAGAAAGGCCGGTGTGACACTAAACAGCTGTTGCTGTTTAAATTTCATTAACAAAGGAAGGAAGCCATATGGATCAGTGAGAGAACAGGAAACAGGTAATGAAGAGAGCAGTAAAAATCAAGTTTAAAAGGAGATGGTTCCACGGAACTGATGTGAAAATCTCAGATTTTTTCATATCTATATAAATGACAGTAGGATCATGATCAGAGTTTTCTTAGCATTAGTGTCCATTAAAAGTAATAATATATGTACACTGTGTTATTCTCAATTTATGTACCTTTTGATAGCATGGTTTCTGAGCAAAAAATCTTAGCAATTTTATTCTAGTCATTACACTGAAGAAGTTTGATCTGAAATGAGATGGCTGCCTTAGATCCCTAATTATGAATATATACAAGGCTGCCAAATGTTAATTGTTTTATCTAGTGTATTATGCTTGAATGTTTGACTATGGGTTCTTATTTCCCTCATTATCTCAATTACTGATGTTTTTTCCCAAACATTTTTTCTGCCAAACAAAGCCTTTAATTCACAAAGTTGTCCTGGTCTTCCACAATTTCATAGGCCTGTCTAGGAAATTTCCCTCAGTCTTCCTCTGTCTCACAGCCTGGAATCTCTGGATTTAGAAAGCTCCATTACACATTTACAGATAACACCCTTTCCAGCACAATGTCCTGCAGCGTCTTCAATAACTCCTATTTCTCTGCTTTTCTTTTTATATTCTATAATCAAGACAGTTATGTGGCACTCTCCAAAAATGCATTGTAGCATTTTTCCCTTTTTACATATGTGCTTTTGATCCTGTGATAAATTATCTGTCTTCCCTTAAAAAGGAGGGTAGGGGAACCTTGGCACATACATAACCATTTTCCTTTATCCCAGCACTTCATACTGTCAGATATTTAGTTAGTGATCTTATCAAAAAGGAATTACAAAGCAAGCGTTGATAATACTGATGATTATTGTAGATCAGGAATGTCAAACTCAATTTCATTGAGGGCACATCAGGGTTGTAATTGACCTCGGGAGCAGTGGGGTGCGTGGCTGACTGGGCGCATGTGGCCTACTTCACACTTTTCCCCAAACTGCTGGCACTTTTCCTCTTCACATTGGGCAGACCAGGCCAAAGCCAGGCTGGCCCGATCTTTCTCCCAAGTTTAGGTCAATCCCATCTCAGAGACAAATATCCAGAGGACCACTATGGTAAAAAAGAAAAGCTGTAGGGAAAATCCTTTGCTGCCATCTAGTGATTGTCTGGATTTTTCCAGTCTCTCTAACCTTACACAGGCACACAAAAAAACCCTCTAGATAAGGAAACGTCTGCAAAATAAGGGGTCTTCCTCTACTTAAGCACATTACGAATCTTCTTAAATTTATCTTCTGGCACTTTTTCAAGATAGCTGGAAAAAATTACTGATTTCACCATGCAGTGGTATGCTCTAGCAAAGCAGGATTGTTTTAAGCTTCACAAATGTGAACTTGTTAAGTTTGAGCAATGAGAGGCTGAACCAGAGCATGAGTGCAACAGTACTTTATTTTACAAATAAAGGGCTGACCGTGCTTGCCAAGCCTGGAACTGGCTCGCAGCAATCAGCAACCAGTTGGACCCCGCAGCCTGCTTTTATAGCTGGCTGCTGGGGAGAACCAACCAATGGGAATGGGGGAATAACGCCCACACAAAGTGAGTGGACCTGAGTGAGAACTCCTTGAGTCCTCAGGACATAACACCCCTTCCCCCCAGATGCGAACATGCATAGTCCTTGAGGTAGATGGGGGGTTTGTGTTGGCGCCCGGAGCGGCGCAACTCGGGAACATTGTCTGACTGTTCGGTATCAGTCTGTGACGGTTGAGCTGGCATAGTGTCGCCAACACTCTCTCTGGACTGGGCATCCTCGGAAACCACCGGGTTGGTTTCTGGGGTCAAGCTCTCGTGGGTTGGATCCGGTTGGTCAACTCTCTGGGTGCTGTTGTCCGAGTTTGGGCTGACCGGAACGACCGCTGGCGCAGACTGGTCACTGGGTGCGGTGTGGATGGGTGGCGGATGAGACGGTTCCCCTTCGACTGGAGACTCTGGATTCTTGTTTGCGAGGTTGCTGAGGCGCCTTCTGAGTTGGTCTATGTGTCTCCTCCAGACGCGACCATCCTCCAGCCTGACTCTATACGATCTCGGCCCGGTGACGGCGATGACCTCGCCCGGAATCCAAAGTGGGTCCCCAGCGAAATTCCTTGCGAATATCGGCTCCTGTAACATAAAATGTCTAACCCCCGAAATGGAAGCGAGGGGAGAGTCAGGGCAGTATTGTGGGTGCAGTCTATCTAATACAGTCCTCAGGCGCCGGCCCATCAGAAGTTCCGCTGGGGACTTATTGGTGACTGCACAGGGGGTTGAGTGCTGGCTCATCAGGAACCGTGAGAGTTTGTGGTGCCAGTCATCTCTGCCAAACCTAGCGAGGGCCTCTTTGGTCGTCCTGACGGCCCTTTCAGCCAACCCATTACTCGCAGGGTGAAATGGGGCTGTGAAAATGTGGCGAATGCCTAGGTTGGCTGCAAAACGGCTGAATTCTACTGATGCGAACTGTGGGCCATTATCGGAGACCAAGGTGTCGGGTAGTCCATGTGTAACGAACAGGCACGTTAACACGTTGGTGATTGCTAGTGTGGTGGTCGTGGATAGCTGCGCCACGTCTATCCATTTGGAATAAGCGTCCACGACCACTAGGAACATCTTTCCATGCACGGGGCCGGCCAGATCGATATGGATTCTAGACCAAGGGGCGCTGGCGCTCTCCCATCTGGTAGGGGTGGCGATGGGGGGAGCAGGACGGGATTCCTGGCAAATGCTGCAGGAACTTACCCAATTGACAATGTCCTCGTCTAGACCCGGCCACCACACATAGCTGCGTGCCAACGCCTTCATTCTCACAATGCCGGGTGTCCCTCGTGCAACGCCTCCAGGACTCGGGCACGCAGCGAGGTCGGAATGACCACTCGAGTGCCCCACAGTAGACAACCCTGCAAACTGGACAGCTCCTGCATGCGAGTCTTAAAGGGTGCGAATTTGTTATCAACATTGCCTCCCGGCCACCCTCCTCACCCAGTCGAGCACCTGGGCGAGCGTTTGGTCTGCCTTGGTTTTGGTGGCGATGTCAAGGGCGGTGATGGGCAGGTCCAACTGGGTGATTTCAAAAATGGCATTGACAGGAGCTGGGTCTTCAGCCGGAGCGGGTAAGGGGCAGCGACTGAGCGCGTCAGCGTGGGATAGAGTTTTGCCCGGGCGGTGGATAAGTTTGTATGAGTAGGCCGCTAGGAAAAGTGTCCACCTTGTCATCCGAGGGAGAGGACTTGAGGTGTCTGTTTGTCGCCGCCAGTAGGCCCAGGAGGGGCTTATGGTCGGTGACCAGTTCGAAGAAGTGGCCAAAAAGGAATTCGTGAAACTTTTTCACGGCTGCAACAGCTGCTAGGGCTTCCTTGTCTATTTGGCTGTAATTTCGCTCCGTGGCCGAGAGCGTCCTGGAGAAAAAGGCGATGGGGGCCTCGGCGCCATTGGCGAGTCGGTGACTAAGGACCGCCCCAATTCCAAAAGGGGATGCGTCTGCTGCCAGTATTAAAGGAAGGTTGGGGTCGAATTGGATGAGCACTGCCTCTGACATAAGTAGTGATTTGACGGCGTTAAACGCCTGGTCTTCTTTGTGCCCCCAGTGCCACGGTGACTTTTTGTCTAGTAATCTGTGTAGGGGTTCGGCTACTGAGGCTTTATGGGGCAAAAAGGATGCATAAAAGTTTAGGAGCCCCAAGAAAGCTTGTAGCTCCGTTTTGGAGGTCGGTGTGGGAGCTTCGTGGATCGCCTGACCTTGGACTCCAGGGGGTGAATGCCAGAGGCGTCAATTTTATAACCCAGAAAGTCCACCTGTCTAGTGGCAATGGCGCATTTTTCTTTTTTTAACTTGAGGCCATGCTGTCTGAACCTCTCTAACACTGCTCGCACTCTCTGGAAGAGTTGGGGTCTGTCCCTGGCCGAGACCAAGATGTCGTCGAAGTAGGGTACTACACCAGGGAGGCCCTGTAAAATCCGCTCCATGAGGGATTGAAAAATACCCGGGGCAACACTTACGCCAAATTGGAGACACTTGCATCGGAAGGCACCCCTGTGAGTGACGATGGTCTGAAGTTCCGCTGTTTGGTTATCAACAGGGAACTGTTGATATGCTTGAGACATGTCCAATTTAGCAAAAATACTGCCCGGTTCGAATGTGTGCAATAAGTGCTGAATGACGGGCACGGGGTAGGCGCTAACTTGTAAATATTTATTGATTGTTGTCTTGTAGTCCGAGCAAATTCTCAGGCTACCATCTTTTTTGAGAGGTGTGACAATGGGCGTCTCCCACTTGGCGAAATCTGTTGGCTCAATGACCCCTTGTTTTAGTAGTTTATCCAATTCAGCGTCTAGTTTTGGTCGAATAGCAAATGGAACTCTACGTGGTTTTAATCTGATTGGGACTGCCTGGGGGTCAACGGTGAACGAGATGGGGGTTCCATTATAACACCCCAGCTCCTCGCTGAACACATCTGCGTAGTCAGCGAATAAGGAGTCAGTGTCTGAGGTTGAGACAGCATGGACTCCTGTTAACCCTAGGCCGAGGTGGGGAAACCAATCGAGCCCCAATAAGGTGGGTAGATTGCCGTTAACTACCACTAGAGGTAGGTGGCCTTTAAAAGCTCTAAAACTGACAAAGAACTTGCCTCTGCCGATCACGGGAATGGCCTTCCCCTGGTAGTCCTTCAGACCGAACTGGCATCTCTGAAGCCGGGTAGTAGGTAGGCTGGGGTGGAGTCTCTTGAGGGTGTTCCACGAGATTATTGAGAGCGCTGACCCTGTGTCCACCTCCATGTGGCACGGTTTACCTTCTAGAAAAACGGAGAGAGAAATTTTACTAACAGTGTGGCAAGTACGCCTGGCAAGGCGGTGTGTGCGACAGTTTAATACTTGCCTCTGTGGTCCCGAGTGCGAGGACGGGGGTCTGTGTGCAGCGCTTTGGGGGGCTTGGCAGACTCTCGCAATGTGCCCCCTCTTATGGCAGTTGTTGCAAACGGCTCCTTTAAACTTGCAGGTGGCCCTTTGATGTGATCCCCCACAGGCTAGGCACAGGGTGATGTGCTTGGGTGGACCGGTGTATTCTTGTTTGGCCCCTACCTGCGACCGTCTGTCATTGGTGAGGCGATGGACATCGTTCTCATCATTGTGGGCTTCCTCCGCTTCCATCTCTTCGGAATGGACTGGGAACGATGCTAGCTTGGCACTTGGGCCCTGAATTTTGGTGGCTGAGTTCATTGCTAGCTCGGCTGCTAGGGCCTCCTCTACCGCTTGCGCAAGGTTGAGGTCTTTTTTGGCTAGCAGTCGCCTCTGTAGGTTGAGATCCTTGACCCCACAAACTAATTGATCGAGGAGCATGTCCTCTAGGTATGTTCCAAACCCGCAGTGCAGGGCTGCTGTTCTGAGGGCGGCCATATATTGATTGATGGTCTCCTTACTTGATTGCTTCCTCATACAGGGAACGTGAACCTCCTGGCGATTTGTGAAGGCCTGGGAGCGTAGTGGTTAGTGAGGATCTCAAGCAACTCGGACCACGGAACGTTTTCAATTCTCTCGGCGCTACGAGTGCTGCGGCGGTATCGTAAACGGTGGCTCCGCAGTAGATTAGGAAATAGGATTTTTCCGATGCTCTCCCGCATCCGCCAGGCCGACCGCATCGATGTAATGATTGAAACGGTTCTTATACGATTCCCACTTCTATTCGTCTGGTTTAAACGCTGGGAATACTGGGTTGGAACTCATGGTGCTGGAACGGCTGGGCTACCTGCGGAAAAAATCTCTCTGGGACTACGAGCGCCGTGAGTTACTAGTGATATCAGCTCTGGAGAGGTTTTTGCTAACCTCTCTTTCTCTCTCTGGGTTACCACGTTGGCTGCTAGCCGTTGGAGGTGTCTAGATTCGCGCCAAAAAGTGGGCGTTAGTGACTCTCTACAGCGCTGTGCTGTGATTCCTACTGGTTCGAAATTCAAATGACACCCGCTTGAATTTCGCGCCAAATGCAGAGCGGCTGCGGCTCGCAGCGCTTCACTTTCCCCGAAGGGCTAACAAGCGGCTATGGACGCTTCTAACTTTTTGACTCAGACCGCTTTCTCTGGCTGCGGATCTGCGTTTGCTCTTTTGATCACTCGTTTAGTTAGCTGACCGCTCTCTCTGGGCTGCGGATCGGTGGCTAGTGACTCAGCGGTTGCAAGGTGCATCTGGTAGCCATCCCATCCTCGTCGCCAGTGTTAAGTTTGAGCAATGAGAGGCTGAACCAGAGCATGAGTGCAACAGTACTTTATTTTACAAATAAAGGGCTGACCGTGCTTGCCAAGCCTGGAACTGGCTCGCAGCAATCAGCAACCAGTTGGACCCCGCAGCCTGCTTTTATAGCTGGCTGCTGGGGAGAACCAACCAATGGGAATGGGGGAATAACGCCCACACAAAGTGAGTGGACCTGAGGGAGAACTCCTTGAGTCCTCAGGACATAACAGAACTCATTGGCTAGTTTTACGTGTTACGTAATCACCTACCGATGTGACAGTTGTGAAGGGATATATTAGCTTTGTGAATAAGTGCTGACAGTTCACACCTTATAATTTACAGTCTATTCAATTAATTCAAGGATATACAAAGTAATACCTAATCAATCTTGTTAAAGTATCTATCTTGTGCATTAATTAATTCAAGTTAAATTCCATTGCTGTTTCTTCTTTGTTGCCTTTAAACCTCTGTGTGTGTGTGTGTGTGTTTGAGAGAGAGACAGACAGACAGACAGAGACAGAGACAGAGAGACAGAGACAGAGAAAGACAGAGACAGAGAGAATGTCTTCTGGAAACCTCCTTCATCCTATACTGCATTTGTATGTTAATTCTGTTATATAGCAACTGAGATCTTGAGATTTTTAAAAATGAATAGAAATAGTCAAAGCAAATAACGTATAGCATTTTTCAAGAAAAGTGCATGATATTTGCACAACTTTAATTTGTAATTGGCTGAACAAAAATTCTCATTGGCTGGAGCAACGTATTTCTCCATTAGGAAGATGCTGCAGTTTCACTCTCAGAGAATAGCAAGAAGCCAGCAATAAAAATGCTATTTGGGGTGTCTGTGTCTGATCGACCCACACTTGATGAGTAAATGTAGTGCTCTGGATGCCATCAAAATCATCATTTGTGCCAGCCTCTACATGAAAGCAGCTTGAATATAGGAAAACTGCCTGAGGCACTCTCTCAATGTCTTTCTCCCTCCCCCATGCTTCATGATTTCTTTAATTTATGGGAAGATAAAATATCACTCAGAGATTCTGCTGCTTCTTTTTCTAGAACGTTCCCTTAATTCATTATGATTGAGCATGCCTAATTTGCACTTTGCTGTCTGAGTGCCTGCAATGTGATCGTCTACATATCCCATACAGCCCAGCTTTATTCATTTTAAATTGGAACTAATAATTTCCTCAAGATGCTAATTAAAGCATGGGTGATAACGTTAATCACAAAATTAAGATAATTAAACCTGATATTAGAAGTAATTAGTTACATACCAAAAAGGGTGCCATAGGCCCGCTGTTTCTTAACAAAGCCAGTTTTTCAGCTCTGATTGCCTGGAATCTAACAACCTAAAATGGCTCCAACCATTTGCTTGTTTTTAAGAAAGTTGGAACAGCCTCTAAGGCACATCACAACCAAATTCCCTAAATTTCTTCCTCTTTCCAATCCTGAATTGCATCCTACTGAGTCTCTTGTTCTCATTTCTCTATATTCCTCCCCTTCACATTCTGCTGATACACAGCCATTAAGTGCATCTCAGTCCTTTGTTGCCTACCCACATCTTCATTATTCAGCTCATCACCAGATCTAATCCGAGCTTGGGATCCAGCCTCTCCTATTTTCTCTAACTTGTAAGTCAGTCTTTGCTATCCAAGATCCTGTTCCCTCCTCCTCCTCCTTCACTGCCCTAGTCCAAAGTGAAGGCTTCCTCTATATTGTTGTTGTATTTATTATAATTAATAGTCATAGTATTGCAGTTATTATAATGGATAAACAGGCAAAGTTCTGGAGGAGTGCTATGGATAGTATTTGTATGAGTATTGAATATACAACACACACACACACACACACACACACACATATATATTAAATGTGTGTATTTTTTGGACAATTTGGGGTAGAGAAACCCCATTTCAAATACTCACTTCACTTGGAGGAAGTTTGGCGATTTGGTGATAGTCACTCTCTCATAGGCCAACCTACTTCATACCTTATGGGAATAAAATAAGGGGGACACCATAGAGGCTATCTAGCAATAAAGTAATATGTGCATGCCACATTATGATCAGTGTATTTGATAATATTACATCCCCTCTAGGGAGTCCTATTTTTATAAAAGTGAGATAGGGACTCATAGTATATATATCTACCACAAAATCTATGAGAGGACGATGGCAAGTGAGTTGTTCCAGCAACTTTTTCCTGCACTTCAAGACTCTGCTATCAATGCTATGCTGCTATATGAGTTATGTTATTATTTACATCTTTTCTTAATATACAAAATATTCTTCATTACTAGAGTGGGAAAACTTTTACTATAGTAGGGATGACAGTTAATGTATATTTTAAGAGAAGAACCTTGGTATTTGATTAATTTAACACAAATTAAATTTAAATTAAATCACATTTTATTTTTATCCTTACCCCAAACACTTATTGTCACTCAAAGCCAACTATTTTCCTCAATCTAGAAAACCTACGTATCCTACCTTAATGATTTTCTAACAGCACAAGTCCCAATTTTAAGGCTTATTTTTCTTTGTGAAAACAAATGTGGTATTGTGGTAAAGTGTTGCAGTAAAGAATAGAAAGCCCAGCTAGACATTTGCATACTTTTTTGAGTGTTGTTGAAGCACTTGGAGGTTTATCTGTGTCCTAATCTTTCAGTGCTAATAGTTCCGGTAGTCTGTAAATGACCAGTTGTCTGCGAGGAATATAAATCCTTCCATTCCCCACCATCCAGTCAAAGCTGAAGAAGCTTCCTGGATGAGAAGCAAAACATCTTAAAACAAAAAACAAAAAAGTGCAGTTGCCTCCTGAAAAAGCACTTTTGGGACAACCATGACTGGGGTGACTGACAATCTCTACAGACTTTTAGCTATGCAATTTGGGATATATACCCTTCAAATGGTGTGGATGTATGAATGGATTTCCAGAAAAAAAGAAAAAATTGCAGACAACAAGAACCATTAGTACTACTCAGGTGACCCTGAGGACACAGATAAACCTCCAAGTGCTTCAACAACTCTCAAAAAATGATGCAAATGACCAGCGGTCTGCAAGGAATATAAATCCTTCCATTCCCCACTATCCAGTCAGAGCTGAAGAAGCTTCTTGGATGAGAAGCAAAATGTCTTCAAAGAAAAAACAAGAAAGTCCAGTTGCCTCCTGAAAAAGCACTTTTGGAACAACAAAGTTAATGGTGGCATCAGACTTTTGCACAATACTATATGTATGCTAGAGATCTATCTATGCCTATGCATTTACTTAATTCCTAAATATGCCTATAAATGCTTCATGCAACCATCATGTAGTACCAGGTTAGTTGACTCCTGTTGCTGTCAGCTGCTGTTCTGTACTGCTACTGAAGCCTTGGCTTAACAATTTCTCAGCTTGGGGACAGAGGAAGAAAGAAGGTGATTTACCATCTGGCTTGCTCTGTATTCTCAGTGCTTCTTCCAAACTGGTAAGATCCTGTCCTCCTCTTCAGTTTGTCTGCTTTTGGTTTTCTGAAGTCCAAAACTATTCCTCCATTATTGCCACCTGCTCCCTGTCCTCAGCTGCAAATTCTTTCCTCTATATTCTTCTTCACTATGAAAATATTCCTCCAAAATACAGCTACACACCCATACTCAGGTGATATTCCTTTTATGATTGGAAACCAAGTTTGATCCAGTGCTTTTCAGGATGCTTTAAAGGAGAACAAATAAAGGAAGAGATTGATCATGTTGTTCCCCCAAAAGGCTTTCATTCCACACTGGCTATGTACAGTATGTCTCTCAAGTGAAAACTCTGGATTAACTCATTCTATTATCCTTATATTGGTTTTTTTGTTTTTTGTATTGGATATCTAAGAAAGTTGGACTGTTGAAGATAAAGGTCTGTTTAAGAGTGCATACACAGGAGCATCACCAAGGAACAAAAGGAAGCAACAGAAACAACATTGCATTTATGTAACACAGGCTCTGGTTCTTCTATGCGTACATTATGATGTGGCACACACCTATAAAGAGACAGAGATTTTTGACATGTTGGAAAAAACTTTTATCATTTTGACAAAATCATCAAATTCTGCAGACTCTTCTCAGCATTCAGTATTATATTTGGCATTAACTGTTCTGCAGAAATCAGTAAATTACCACAGACAATTGGTATTTCTACAATTTGTGAATACATTATTGCAAAATTGGCAGAGGTATGACTCCTGCCATTCGCTGAGTATTGAGCTGAACTTATATTATTTGGTCAAATCATATTGAATTCATATTGATCTTCAGGATATAATCTACAATTAACCAGTGGTTTAACCAGTTCTTCTAAGGCACTTTTGATAACAAAAGACTTTTCACTTACTGATCTGGGCTAAATTGGTATAGTGGGGTCCATCTACATATGGATTAAAGTCAAATTTATTACATTTAGAAAAATAATTGTCAGAAATATGCAGCTGTATAACATGGTGGAAATTGCAACAGCCTTGTGACTAAGGCAGGCTCTAATGAAACTTATACAGCAAATATTGGGGGAGAGTTAAATTTGATTTTTGAAATTGTGCTCTGGGAGAACCTTAATGTTAACACATTAACTGTGATCACAGATTTATTTCCCCCAATCTTTTCCATTATAGTTTCCTTGAATATCAAAAAACAACAACACCCCTGTATGTCTTAGATATTGGTGTACATATATCTAATGTTTCATAAACTGTTGTCCTTTTGCTATTAGCATTTAATCTGGTCTCAGAGCCTAGTTAGCGCTTAATTGCCAAAATATTTTATGCTACAGCTGACTGATTCTGTCATTTTTCTGTGCCTTGAATCCTCCTCGATAGCCAGTAGGCCATGTACATACAATTCATATACAAAAGTGTTCTGCTCAGTTACCAAGTCTGCTTATATATGAAATCAGTTTTCTTTCCTTTCCTTTCTTTTCCTCTTCTCTTTTCCATACAAAAGTAGTTTACATACAGAAAAAGTCCCACCCCTCCACTTTGTAAAATGGCAAAATTAAATTTTCTATATTGCTACCAGGGGACTGCAGTAAGTTATTCCAGTAAGAGAATTTACATTGATTCTGAAAAAAAAACCACTTGTCCATATGTAATAACAATAACCTTTTAGTAGATTTGAAAAACAAATCTGACACCCTATTAAAAGGCAAATGATTTCTTTCTCTGCTCAAAAAAAAAAGCTTTTAAAACATGGAAGGCTATTAATAAATAATAAAGCTTTCCCCAAAACAAAACATATAAAAGAATGACTGACAGAAATGTGTAAGCTATAAACTATATCAGAAGGAGGATTTTATTTGTCAAAGATGTGAGATGGGACATCTTTTTTCTTAGCTGCACAAAATATATTTTATTGAATGTCACAATGTAATTCGATTTTAAAAGAAAGCAAAAAAATTACGTTTTCGTGACTACATAAGACTGTAAAAATATGATAGCTTCATAACTATTAACTACAAAAAGAAATCATAAGAGTTCACCTTTCTGAAGAATCTTTCTTTGTTAGCTTTCCAAACATTTAAATTTCCATTAAGAATTGGGAGGATATCTTTTTGTTTTTGTTTTTTATTTTTTATTTATTTTGATTTGTCAATCACTTACAAGATAATAGGTATAAGTATATACGTCATTATGAATACATGAAATGGATACATATAAGAAAAATAAAAGAAACAATAGGACAGGGACGGATGGTACATTGGTGCACATGCCCCCTACAGACCTCTTAGGAAAGGGGTGAGGTCAATAGTAGACAGTCTAAGGTTAAAGTTTTTGGGATTTGGGGAAGAAACCACAGAGTCAGGTAGATTATTCCAAACATTGATCACTCTGTTGCAAAAGTCGTATTTCCTGCAATCAAGTTTTGTGCTGTTAACCTTGAGTTTGTATCTATTGTGTGCTCTTGTGTTGTTATGATTGAAGCTGAAGTATTCATTGACAGGTAAGTCTTTGTAATGTATGATTTTATATACCGTACTTAGATCAGACCGAAGATGCTGTAATTCAAGGTTTTCTAGGTCTAGAATTTCAAGTCTGGTGGCGTAAGGTATTCTACAAGGAGTAGAGGAGTGGAGAACTCTTCTTGTGAAATATTTCTGGACTTTCTCAACTGTATTAATATCAGATACGTAATGTGGTTTCCAGACTGATGAGTTGTATTCGAGTATTGGTCTAGCAAATGTTTTGTATGCTCTAGTTAGTAGTGTGATATTACCAGAGAAAAAGCTACGTAGAATTAGGTTAACAACTCTTAATGCCTTTTTGGCAATGTAGTTACAGAGGGCTCTAGCACTTAGGTCATTAGAGATGAGTATTCCAAGGTCCTTTACAGAGCTTGGATCATCAACAAGGTCTTGACTATTCAGCTTGTATTTTATTTTCTGTTGTTGTTGTTTTTTGCCAGTATGTAAGACAGAGCATTTATTTGTTGAGATTTGAAGTTGCCATTTGTTTGACCATTCTGATACATAGTCAAGATGTTTTTGAAGGGTAGCAGTATTGTCTGTTGAATAGCTTTACATCATCAGTGAAGAGAACGCAGTTGCTCTTAATATGATCACAGAGGTCATTTATGTAGAGTATGAAGAGAGTTGGTCCTAGAACACTGCCTTGGGGGACACCACTATTGACAGGTACAGAATTTGATAGGACACTCCCAGTTTTGAGCATTTGTTGTCTGTTTGACAGGAATGCTTCTATCCAGTTATGCAGATGTCCAGAGATACCATAAGATTTTAGTTTTAGAAGTAGTTTGTTGTGTACCACTGAATCAAAGGCTTTACAAAAGTCTCTGTAGATTGTGTCTATTGTTTTGCCCTGATCGAGTTGTGTAGTCCATATGTTTTTGCAGTTTAAGAGTTGCAGATTACATGATATTTTTTTTCTGAAACCAAATTGTTTATTGGAGAGTAGGTTGTTTGTCTCTAAGTGGAGCATAATGGATTGGTTAATAATTGATTCCATAATCTTCTACTCTACTCTCACCACTATGGGAACAAACAAAATATGATATAAAAAGAGAGCTTCCTTTAGTCTTGAATTTTTAAAAAGATAACAAAGAGCCCTTTATTCAACTTATGCATTGTAATAAAATAAAATGGGGGGGGGAAAGAGGGAGGAAGACTAGTATGTACCCCATTGTCAGAGCCAGCCTCTTCCTATTAATAGAGATTTAAAGGAGTTGCACATCAAAAGAGACCATTTTAAGAGCATTCTCTTGACTGAGAAATACAATTTCTTTTCAGAAAGCAATATGTGACAACTTAATGAAACCTTAAAACTTTAAGAAACAAATTACTGAAAGCAACCTGTACAAATTAGTAAAAATGAGAATGCACCAGTTATTGGTGTGCATTAGAAATAACAAATATCACAACTCTTTTGATATGATTTTGTTTTCCTTTAGGTGATGGTTTGGATTTTTAAGGCCAGGACAAAAAATATATATATTAAAGGGATACTGTTTTCCATTGAGAAAAGTTAGAATGTGATTAATAACAGAATTAAAAAGAAAAAGAAACAGGAGCAGTAAAATAAAATTCTGCCCCTTTGCATGTAAGTTAAAACAACTTTACTAAAACAAAGCCTGATCTGGAAAAGTCACTTTCGATCTAGCTAACTCATACAGGGAAAATTGATTTCTTGCTTTAAAAAAATAATTAGGATTTAGACCATACACCGTCATGAATATGGTGTTTTTAATGGGAATAGATGTCTTGGTTAAAAGGTAGAATTCAATATGTTGCATATTAAACGGTCCAGTTTTTAATCTCTCCTATCTTGAGTTAAAAGATTTCAAATGCTAGATACAAGCAAAAGTAGATAGTCTTAAACCCACATTAAGGCAACATACTTATTAAGTCAACTCCAGATTTACAAAAACAGTAAAACTCATAGACATTCTTTATATAACATAGTAGCCATTTCATTTCAATCATTGTTTTCATAAACTTCATTCAGTCTTTAATGTTATAGTATTTATAGCACTGACATTTTTACTTTCCATCACTAAATCAGCTTTATTAGTACAGCTTTGTATACAATTTTAATAAGATGTGGTATTTATGTTATAAAATAATAATAATTGATTCTGAAAGAACAACTGATTTTAATATCAGATGTCTCAATCATACCCAGATTTTTGGATTCTTTCTTTTCAAAATATAAACATCCAACTTTGACATTTTAGATGTTTTCAAAGTTCTGATGCAAATAGTTTAAATGTTACCAAATGACTGTTTTCTACCATTGATGTAAATTAAATAATGTATTCCTTATTTTTATAAATAATTTTCATACATAATGTATAATAGTTGTGGAATCAACCAATTGGAATCTAAACAAACTAAGGAAAAACATATACTTTTATTTCCCTTGTTAGTTGGGAAGTAATCTAGAAGTGCAGATCTATCAAAAAGTTGGAAAAGTAATCCCAAATAATTTTAAGATTATTTTGCTTTACACATTGCTGTCTCATGTCGTCTCACTAAATTAATTTAATAATAATTAAATTGAAGTAACGCTGTGTTGAATTCTGTCCTATTATAAGCATTAGAAATCCTGATAACAGCCCCTTGAAATCAATTTTGAAAGATGAGCTATAGGACTTCTAGAGGAAAAAATGGTAGACTGAAGAATCTCTGAAAAGTGAAACCAACTGTGGTGGAATGTAGAGCTGACAAACATACCAATTCTTCAACAATGTCTCTGTACAGGAAGATGACTTGAGATCACTCATAGGTGTTCCAAACAGTTGCTCCTTCTGAGGATACATTAAAACAGTGGTCTTGAGAAAAAGCTGTTACACTGGACATACAAAAGAAACTGTCTGATGTCTTAATAACTAAAAAGGGTATACAAACAATAAACCAACAGAGTCACCTAGATAATTTTCCTATATTGGATTTTCAAAAGACACTTGTTAAAGTTTTGAAGAATCTTGTGAAAAGAGGCAAAATAAAAATAAAATTGAGATTTATAGCATTATTTGAAGATTAAGATTGTACAATTTTAATATTATAGTCTTACAATTACAATCTTAAATATTTAAAATTGTAAGAAGTAAAAGCAGGAATATAAAGTTGGTTGATTTGATCAAGGTTAAAACATATATGCTGTTATCTCTGATATCCCTTAATGAATTTTTGCTGATATCAGGGCCAAAATGATAATGTTTTATAGATTTATTATAAATAAAAGATAGGCATAGCAAGAAGAGGTAATTTTTTGTATTTTAAGATAAGATGATAAGTTACTAAAATTGTTTATATTTGTTGTGATAAAGGTAGAAAATCTTTATATGTTTCTTTTCTTTTTCTTCACTATATTATTATTTTCCTTCTGTTCCATTTCTATTTTTTCCTTTTTTTTTCTTTCTTTTCTGCATCTTCTAATCTTTTTTTTATGTTTATATCTTTTTTCAATTTGTATTAATTTTTTAATATTGGAATTATAATCTTTAATAAAATTGCTATAAGAAAAGGAAGATGGACCATAGAAAAAGGAAATTTGCCCGTCAAAAGAATATTGTCCTTTCTTCTTATTCACAACTTTCCTAAAATAGGAATATTTCACCTGAACTGGACATTTACTTACTTACTTACTTATTATTTTATTTATTTATTTTTCATAACTGTCATCTCTCTCATATGTAAGGAATCTCTGTGTGGCAGCTGAGGACATAGATTTTCTAAACTTCTTTGTTGCTCCCCTAGTAATCAATTGATTGGGGTTTTTTTGTTTGCTTGTTTTTCCTTTTAGAGCATAGATATGGTTGCCTGACTCAATACAAGGAGTTTTATGTAACTTTCTCCAGGCTACATTTTTTAAAATTAAAATACAGCTTCAATAAATATGGGGACAGCATATTAACCTTTCTCAGATACATATTTTTATGTCTACATATGTTTGAGAGAAATGTGGGAAAATGATAACAGGATTAGTTTATAGTAACCCATCCAAGTCTATGTTGAAAATAAATCACAATTGAAATCTGCAGAAGATTTGATTTATATCACTGCCACCAACTTTTTTCTTACACATTATGTTTTACTGGGCATTTAAAATTATTCTTCCATTCAACTTCTGCTACCAAAATCAATAATAAAGTGGTATGTTTATATAACAAAGCCAAACAGCTTATTGTTTTTCATTTTTTGCCTGATGGCTGATAAGAACAGAATATTCCCCCTTTAAAAAGTATTTTAAAAGTATTTATGTCTCTCTTGTTCTTAAAGAGGCCAAAACAATTGTTACTTACTGTTAAGGATGATCTGAGTTCCTATTTTCTGTTTTACAGTTAAAAGGACCCCACTAACACATACCTCACCTGTCCCTTCCTAGCCTGCCCAACATTCAAATGTGCTAATGAGCTCATATACTCTGAGTTTCTGCTGGAAGTGTTTAAGGTGAACAAGATTAAAGTCTGGGAGAATATTAACCTCTTCTGGAAGTGGCAGCAGGTAACAATGGATTTAATAATAAAATCACAAGATCATGCAAAAATAACTCAGCTTATAATAAAAGTCCTGCAGGTGGTCAACTTAACAGTTTGCTAATTTAGCAACAATAGAAATAATCATGATGTAGAAAAGCAGTAATATGCTGGAGGAACTTTTGGGATCCTCTTGTTTCATACGGGGACTTGATAAGGTCTGCTTTTTTAGAAAATAATAACATTTAAGGTTGGAAGCAGGCAAAATTACCTGGAGTCAAGCTCAGGATAGTATTTGTCCACAATGGGCAGGGGTAAGAGATGTAAAGCAAATGACCTAGGAGCTACAACTCAATCCCACTGGGAATGTGCAAATTCCATAGAAGGAATTATCCAACAAAATGAAATTTAATGTGGAAAAAAGCAAGATTTTACACAGGCAGGAAAAACCAAAGGCACGAGTACAGATTAGGCAAAACCTGGGTCAAAAATAGTAACAGTGACTGAAAGACCTTGGAATCCTAGTTGAATGATGAGTTAAATATGAACCAACAGTGTGCAGAAGCAGCCAAAAAACCTAACACAATCCTTGGCTGTATAAGCAGAGGTATAGAACATTAGTAAGGCCACATCTGGAATACTGCATTCAATTTACCATCCACCACATTACTATTATTATAATTTTTGGAAAAGGTGCAAAGAAGAGCAACTAAGATGATTAAAGACCCAGAGACTAAAACATATAAAGAATGGTTGCAGGATTAGCATGGATGGGATTCAATTTTTTTAACAACTGGTTCTTTGGGCGTGGCTTGGTGGTCATGTGACTAGGTGGACATGGCTTGGTGGTCATGTTATTGGCTGGGCATGGCCAACTCAATATAACTCACATCGAGGCACGCATCTCCTTGCCTGGCCTCTCATGATTGGGGATGCTGCAACAGTTGTAAGTGTGAAAAATTGTCATAAGTCACTTTTTTCAGCGCCATTGTAACTTTGAATGGTCACTCCATACAAGCAAAGTACCAGCAAAGGAGGGGAAAGAAACTCCAGAGTCGTTCCTGAGACAGGAAGTTTAGTCCTGCCAAGAATGTAATAAGGGTTAATGGAGAGGCAGTTTCTGTAAGCAACACCAGAATGTTTCCTTCCTGCCTTCCTTACAGGATTAGGCCAGTAATTTCTTCTAACAACCGGTACTCCGAACAACCGGTTCTAGCAAATAGGTGCAAACTGTAGAATCCCACCCCTGAGGATTAGGGTTTGGCTAGTTTAGAGAAAAGAAGGACCTGGGGCAGGGATATGATAGCAGTATTCCAGTAATTGAAAAGCTGCCATAAAGAGGGGAGGGTCAACTTATTTCCAAATAGAAAAGGGCAGGAAAAGAATCAATGGATGGAAACTAATCAAGGCGAAAAGCAACCTGGAATTAAGGAGAAACTTTCTAACAATGAAGACAATTAACCAGTGGCACAGCTTGCCATCAGAAGTTGTAGAAGCATCATCACTGGAGATCATGGACACTCACTTGTCTGAAATAGTACAGAGTCTCCTGCTTGAGCAGGGAGTTGAACTAGACCTTCAAGGTCCTTTCACCTCTGTTCTGATTTATTAAAACCTCAGAATAATCGAGGCAAATGTAACAGTCCTCACTCCAGTGGTGGGATTCACAAAAATTTACTATCAGTTCTGTGGGCATGGCTTGATGGGCATGGCATGGCTTGGTGGGCATGGTAGGGGAAGATTATTGCAAAATCCCCATTCTCTCTTCATCCCACTAAACTGCTTCCCAGCTCCATTCTCCTGTGCAGGGCAACAAAAGAAGACTCAGCCGATCAGCTGGGACTCGGGAGGCAGAGAATAGATGGAGCCGGTCCAGTCAGATATGGTATTTGCCAGTTCACCGAACTATTCAAAAATAACGCTACTGGTTCTCCAGAATTGGTCAGAACCGGCTGAATACCACCTCTGCCTCACTCCCTCTGGCTTGCTTAGTAAAACCAGGATCGTCCTGCTTGTTTGGCAGAGCTGGATAACAGATAATAGATAACAGATAATCAGAGTTGGAAGGGACCTTGTAGGTCATCTAGTCCAACCCCCCCACCCAAGCAGGAGACCCTACACCATTTCTGACAAATGGCAGTCCAATCTCTTCTTGAAAGTCTCAAGTGAGGACGTTTCCACAACTTCCAAGGGAAGTTGTTCCAATGGTTGATTGTTCTCGCTATCAGAAAGTTTCTCCTCATTTCCAGATTAAATCTCTCCTTGGATAGGGATGGGCCATGGCTCCCACGACAACCAACCTGACCCTAAGAGAACCGGTTGTTAAATTATTTGAATCCCACCACTGTACAGCATGATAGAAACATCTTACCAAAATAAATCAAAAATACAGAATAAGTTTTTTCTGTTAGAAAGTTGATTCTAATTTATCAAAAATGAATGTTTGAACTAGAGTATGTGCTGTTGATTTGGTAGAAATAAAATATAATAAAGGTGAATCACACGGCCACTTTTTGGTAACTTCCCTGCTTTCTCAGTCAGGTAATGAATTTGAAATAAAACAAGCACAATTGGTGACAATTGATTTTGCCATATTCTGAAAACAATTTTAAAAAAACCAAGTTGATCAACGTAACTATATAACATAGATTGCCAAATGGTATTAATTGTAAACATCACGGGTAGACAATGAGCAAGTTCTGGGCTGGGTTAGAACCAGAAGAAGATAGCAATACTATTCTCTCTTTCTTCTAATACTTCTCTTCCTCTATATGCACCTCTCACCCTGCAATGCAGATTATGGCAGGTGTCCTTGACAGTAGGCCAAGCTGATTGTTTTTAGAGAGGTTTTAACTTTAGCCAAGGTTTGCATAAAATTAGGGATTGCTTTAAAACAATTCTTTATCACATCAAAAACAATGTTTACTTTTTAAATTTCCAATACCAAGTAGTGCTATTTTCTTTTTGTTTTTATCATCATTCCTTTAAGGTCATTGTTAAGGTCATTGGTCTTCCTTCTTTCTCATCTCCTATGCTAAGAAGTGTGCTTGGAGGCTGTCTCTCCTTTGATCCCATTAGGTGTTATTTTTGTTTTCGAAATTTTTCATTCTTGAGCTTCCACCTTTTTAAAATAAGATTTCCTGAGCTGATTTGTTGCTTTTATCTCTTTTTTCTTTCTGTCATCATGGTATCCCATTTTCTGAAGTTGAATTGTGTCATTAGCAGCTGCTTCAGCTCATTCATCTTCTAATCTCTCTTCCTGAATTTTCCCCCTTTTTCTTAAGCCTTACTTTCAAACTCAGGTTATGATTCTCTTTTCTTTTTCTCTGCATAGCCATTCAGTTACTACATCTTGTTTAATTTTGTAATATCTACAAAGTATACTTTTTCCTCCTATCTAAAGTTCTTCTCCATTCTTCTTACATTCTTTGAAACAAATATTAGAATTTTTTTCCAATTGCTTTCTCTTCATTTTTCTCTTAAGCCTCTTTTAATCTTAAATTCTGTTTGTACAACTTACTGTGCTCATGAGTCTGTTCATAGTGCAAATGCTTTATGTTTGCCCTTCATATTACCTAATTCTTTCCTGCTGTATATTATTATTTATTATTACTATAAAACTTCTCTACTCTATTTTTAGGGTAAAATCAAATGACTGCCTCTCAACTTCCTGGACCATCTTTTTTTCACCCCTTCTACTATTACTTTCCCGTCTTTAACCAGAAATAATAGCATTCCTGACTCCTTCTATTTCCCGTTATTGGAACCCCCTCCTTCCTGGATTCTAATACGCTTTCTGTTCATACTTATACAAAATCTCATGTACTTCCTGGAATGCATAAATGAGTCAGGCTTACATTATTTGTCCCAAAAAGGGGCTGGATACATGCCTCAGCATGTTTGCATAGTATTTTTTTCTTTTAAACAGATTAAATGTTTCAAAAGAAATAAATAAGATTGTAGTATGAATATATGTAAGTATGTATGTATGTATGTATGTATGTATGTATGTATGTATGTATGTATTTCTTAAGTTCTTAAGTTCTTGTGGTGTAATTTCCTGAGTTTTCTGATGTGATATTCTGAGCGGGTGGCCGTGATGTAGCATTCTGGGTTTTAGTTTGGCTTCGAGTTTGGGGTCTGGGTCTGTGTTCTTGGCGTGTGTCAGCTTGTTTGGTTTTGGGGTCGGGGTGTGTGACAGTCACATAACCACCAAGCTACGCCCACCACCTAAGCCATGCCCACAGAACCGGTTGTTAAAAATTTGACTGCAACTCTAAATCTTATGGTTTCATGGTAATAAGAAAGAAAAATGTCTATTTTTGGGGGGGAGGAAGCTCTTTGAAAGAAAATGCTAAGTTGGAAGAAGTATACAGTACTTTCCGTCAGAAGAAAGTACCATATATATATATATATATCAAGATGAACAAAGTTTGACTTCCTTGCCTATTATGTTTACTCCTAATATTTTAAGAGATTCTTCTTCCATTCTGGTCCTGGTTGTATGTTTCTACATTGACATTTTTAACAAGTATAGGACAATGGCTCTGTGTTCAAGTCTGTTATTCATTCATTCATTCATTCATTCATACATTCATTTATATTTGCTTGCCATCTATTTTGTCAGGGATGATTTTGGATAGCTTACAAACATTAACATTAATGCACTTTTTAAAAAAATAACAATAATAAATACCATTAAAGGAATGAAGGAGGGAACACAAAGAATACAAGGAGCAGCCTAATCTAATAGACACTTCAGAATGGTTCACCCCCACTTGGGCACCAGGCCAACTGCCAGGGCTAGGTCTTCAGACCTTACAGAAGGTCAAAAGGATGTGTGCAGATTTTATCTTAGAGATATGATGTTCCAGTGGGCAGGACTGTTCTGTATTTGCATTCTTGTAGACTCGCATTCCGATTGGTCCACCCGGACCGCAACGTGATTGGCTTACTGAACTGTGATTGGAGTGCTAAGAATCTACCGCGATTGGCCGAGCCGATCGCGGGAGATTTAAAGCGCTGCCATTGGCCGCCGAGCCGCCGGCCGGCTGTATAAAGCCAAGCGGCTCGCAAGCTTTTGCTGTCCTTGTTCTCAAGCTATAATAAAGAGCTGAATGTTCACTATCGTGTCTCGCCTCTTATGTGACCCGATCCACCGATCTAACACTGGCGACGAAGGTGGGATCGTGAGGCGAGGACCCAACCAGCACGTGGCAAACGGCGCGCAACGACCCACAAGATGGCCAGCAGCACCCCACCACCCGCTCCGTTCGACCCAGCCACCGAGGACTGGGAATCGTACACCGATCGCTTCCAGATGTTCCTGGAATGCAGCAATCTCAAAGACGCCAATGGGCAGAGGAAACGGGCCATGTTCCTAACGCACTGTGGCCCCGCGGTATTCAAGATGGCCAAGGCGCTGGCCAAGCCTGCCGATGTAAAAGAAATGGACTGGGCTGACCTCGAGCCCATCTTGTGCTGCAATTATGCCCCTGCCGTACCCATACTCATCCGTAGGCACAATTTCTACCGGCGAGTTCAGCGCGAGAGCGAAACCATAGGTGACTTCGTGGCCCAGCTACGGAATCTAGGAGGTCTATGCAGGTTCGCCGACCTGGACGAGGCGCTACGTGACCGAGTCATCCTCGGACTTAGAGACCCCGTGCTGCAGAGCCGGCTGATGGCCAAGGGCGACATCTCCCTCGCCGACGCCCTCGCCGAGGCAACTGCCGCCAAGGCCACATGCCAATCTGTAGCCCGGATGCGGCAAGCGAACACAACCGAACGGCTGCCAAACAACGAAGCGACCCCGGCACCAGCGAAGCTCGGAGAAGCCAGCCGCCGAGAAACAACCACACATCACGGTGACATCGACCACCAATCCGACACCGAGGACGAGGAAGAGGAGATCCATCGGCTGCAGGCCGAGCGCGACCGGCGGGACCGAAGGGGACGTAAGTCGGGATTCCATTGTGCCGGCTGCGGTGGCAATCACCCCCGTTCTGAATGCCGTTTCCTCGACGCCATCTGCCGGCATTGCGAGAAGCGGGGGCACATCGGCAAGGTGTGCCGGAACAAGAAAAACTACAGCCCGCAACGCACGCAGGCAACAGCCCCCGACGATGAGACAGCACCCCCAGGCACCGAGACCACCAAACCAAGAGCCGGTGGAGCCGCGAGGGCCACGGAAGACGACTCAGCAAAGCACAGCGGCGTGAAGAAACCCACCAGACGGTCATCATCGGCCACTCATCGACCATGGACGCCCGAAAGGTACACGTGGAGGTGAGCATCGAGGACCTCTCCATGGTCTCTTGGCGCACAATCAAGCGCCTAGTACCAACCATCCACTGCAATGAGCTAGATGACCAGAAACTAATCCTGAAGGACTACCAGGGAAACCGCATCCCTGTGGCCGGCATCGGACATTTCAAAGTCACTTTCAAAAACCACACCGACGTATTGCCACTCACAGTCGTGGACAAAGACCGCCCCAGCTTGCTTGGTCTGCAATGGTTCTCCCCGCTGGGAATAGAGGTGACGGGCATCCACCACACAGACGAGGCCGACTGGGAAGCGACGCTCGTGAAGGAATTCCAGGAGGTCTTCGACGACTCTCTAGGCAAGTACCGAGGGCCCCCTATCTCCTTCAACCTTAACCCTAACGTTGCCCCGATCCGCCTCAAGCCACGGCGAGTGCCATTCGCGCTCAAGCCGAAAATCGACGAGCAATTAGACAAGCTCGTCGCACAAGGGGTTTTAGAGCCAATCGACCATGCCCGCTGGGAAACGCCCATAGTCACCCCTATCAAACCCGATGGCTCCATAAGAATCTGCGGTGACTATAAGGCCACCCTCAATCACGCGCTACAGCAAAGCGCCTATCCCGTCCCAGTAGTACAGCACCTTCTGCACTCACTGGGGGGTGGCCGGGTCTTCGCAAAACTCGACCTGGCGCAAGCCTATCAGCAACTGCTGGTCGATGGTGAGACAGCCGAAGCGCAAACGATTGTCACACACCGGGGGGCCTTCTGATGCAACCGACTCCAATTCGGAGTCAGCGTCGCCCCAGGAGTCTTCCAAAGCCTCATGGAAAGACTCCTCCAGGGAATAAAAGGAGTGGTCCCCTATTTTGATGACGTGCTGGTCGCAGCCACCAACAAGGAACAATTGGAAACCCGTTTAAGGGCGGTGCTTAACAAATTCAAAGACGCCGGCCTTAAAGTCAAAAGAAACAAATGCCAACTCTACACCGAGAGGGTCGAATTCCTGGGGTACCTCCTAGACCGGCACGGAATACACCCAACCGGAAAGAAACTCAGAGCCATCAAAGAAGCCCCCACACCAACAAACAAGGCGGAACTACAGGCATTCTTGGGACTGCTTAACTTTTACAATGTTTTCCTACCCCAGAAGGCAACTGTGGTGGAACCCCTGCACCGGCTACTCGATAAAGCAGCCACCTGGACCTGGGGGAAGCGGGAGGAGACTGCATTCCAACAGACAAAAAACCTGCTAATATCAGACGCAGTCCTAATCCAGTATAGCGAGACCCTGCCACTTACGGTAACATGCGACGCATCGCCCTTTGGCATCAGAGCAGTCCTCAGCCACACCCTACCCAACGGGAAGGAAGCACCCATCGCCTTCTTCTCCAGAACGCTGGCCAGACCGGAAAGAAATTACAGCCAGCTGGACAAAGAAGCCCTCGCCATCGTCGCCGGAGTGAAAAGGTTCCACGAGTACCTTTACGGTAGGACCTTTTCGATCATTACGGACCACAAACCCTTACTCGGAATACTCGCAGGGAACAAGGCCACCCCAAACATCCTGTCACCCTGGATGACGAGGTGGTCCGAGTTCCTTGCCTCTTACTCGTATGAACTGTCACACCAGCCTGGCAAGAATATTCCGCATGCAGACGCACTAAGCCAGTCACCACTACCAGACTTAGACGACGACCCAGCACCCACAACAATGACCCTGCAAATAGAGACTCTACCCAGCCCGCTCTTAACCGCGCCAGACATTGCCCGTGAAACAAATAAAGACAAACGGCTGGCGCGGGTATTGAGTTGGGTAGAGCGGGAGTGGCCGGAAAATGAGGGCAGCGAACAGTTCAAAGCCTTCCGAAACTGCCAAACCGAGCTGTTCACACAAAGGGGGTGCATACTCTGGGGAGACCGGGTAGTTATGCCAGAGACACTACAGGGTAGAGTGCTGGCAATGCTACACGAGGGGCACCCGGGCGTTGTCAAGATGAAAGCCCTGGCCAGAAGTTACACTTGGTGGCCAGGGATGGACAAGCAAATCGAGACATGGGTCGCCGGGTGCAACAGGTGCCAAGAGACGAGATCCATCCCCCCGCCGCTCCAGTCCTGGAATGGGAAACCCCCAGAGGACCGTGGTCATGAATACACATAGACTTCGCCGGGCCAACCAAGGGGCATACATTCCTCATCACCGTGGATGCCTACTCCAACTGGCTGGAGGTAAGCACCATGAGGGCAACAACAACAGAAGCGGTCATTGATAAGCTTAACAGACTCTTTGCGACACATGGGCTACCAGATGTCTTAGTGTCGGACAACGGCCCGCAGTTCACGGCACTGACATTTGAAAGATACCTGGCCGAACGGGGCATCAGACACGCCCTAACCTCGACGGCTCACCCGGCGGCGAACGGACGGGCGGAACGGATGGTCCAATACACAAAGAAAACCATCCAGAAAATTGAAACCGGCGACATTCAAGAAAAAATAAACAGAATGCTTCTCATACAACACATCACGCCCAGCACGATCACAAACAAAAGCCCAGCCGAGTTACTGATGGGCAGGAAATTGAGGTCACCACTGGACCAGCTACACCCCACCTACAACCCAGAGAAACCCCCTGACTCCTCCAGCCGGCACCAGGCATTCAACACCGGGGACACAGTCTATGCAAAGAACTTCACGGGAGACCCACTCTGGGTACCTGCGCAAATAACACAGGTAACCGGCCCCCGGTCATACAGACTCCAAACAACGGATGGAAGAAGCTGGAAGCGGCACATCGACCAGCTACGGTCCCGGCTAGCCGTCAACACCCCCGACACCTCGACAACGACAACCACAGAAAGCAGAGAGGGAGGGGGAACCTCAACAACCAAGCAGGGGAACGACAAAAGGCTGGAAACCCCCAACGCAAGCCGAACACACCCCACCAAAAGATAGCAACGTCCAAATAAACCAACTATACTCACCAGCAGACCTCGAGCTGTCGCAGACGGGAGCTTCACCTGGAAGGTACAGCCAAGCCAGCTCAACCAGCCCAGAAAGACCAGGCGGGAGCAGCAGGGGCCGCAGCTCGACCGACCCAGGTAGTCCGGGCGGGAGCTGCAGCAGCAGGCCCGGCTCACCCTTCCAGGTGGTTCCATCGACAGGGTTGAGAGCGACGCGGAGCCCGTCCGAACCGGCCGACAATCACACACAGACTGAGCCACGCAGGTCAACTAGGCAGGTACGGAGCCCCACCTACCTGCGCGACTACATCACGACGCTGCGTCGGACGAAACCATGAAGGGAGGGGTGTTCTGTATTTGCATTCTTGTAGACTCGCATTCCGATTGGTCCACCCGGACCGCAACGTGATTGGCTTACTGAACTCCTGTGATTGGAGCGCTAAGAATCTACCACGATTGGCCGAGCCGATCGCGGGAGATTTAAAGCGCTGCCATTGGCCGCCAAGCCACCGGCCGGCTGTATAAAGCCAAGCGGCTCGCAAGCTTTTGCTGTCCTTGTTCTCAAGCTATAATAAAGAGCTGAATGTTCACTATCGTGTCTCGCCTCTTATGTGACCCAATCCACCGATCTAACAAGGACAATAGCAGAAAAGGCTCTTTTCCTGGACTCATCAGCCAAAAAACTTTGAATGTTACACCAAGCCCCCTCTGCCAGCATGGATGGAGTGGCCAATCCCATTGGAATGAGATTGTGCTTCAGATAACCCTTCATGCCATGAAGGGCTATGAAGGCGATAATCAACACCTTGAAGTGATCATATGAAATGAATGCCAGTTCCCATTCATTCCAAAAGAACTAAGACAGGAGAACATTCCACTGAATTTCACCCCCAATCTTTTCATCAATTTAGCTAGAAACCAGGAAGATACATTGCAACAGGATCTGATGCAAAGTCCTATATTTGGATAGAAAATTCTTTCTAAAAATCCTTGTATAAAATTAGCTAAATGAATGCTTAGCAAAGATTACTTTGAGGATGTTGATGAATAATCTGCAGTTATATTCACTGATCCCTATTAGCATCAGCTTCATTCACCAAAACTTCATTGAAATGTTATTATTGTTACTTTAAAAAGGAAATCCCCAAATGCAGGACACATGGATTAAATTGGTGCCAGAATAGTATGAAACAGAATGTAAACTTTTTGCTGCTGTATTTCTTTGTTTTTAACACATGCAATAAGAAAACCAGGGTTTAACCTTAAAGCATCTAGGCACAGGCTGAATGCAATATCTCCAATATATCCTTATTGTTCTTTAAGCCCCATAGCACTAAAACTTCTCAGCTCACAAGTAAAGCTTTAAACAAATGTAACAATATCGTTTACTTAAATGGGGCTGCTACAACGAGAAGAAATAGCCATTGAGTAGGATTAACATGAGAGACCCGGTATTAACACAGTATATTACATTTTAAAACACAAAATTAAGGCCATTGCTGTCCAGTTTTTTATCATTAGAAGCACAATCGGCTATTTATTTTGTGGAGAGGATGAATGAATACCAGCTGCCAGGTAATAAGGTTTTTCCTAGTCTGTTATAGGAATTAAATTATTAGCAATCAGTGGGATTCTTGATAGCCATATATTACATTTTCAGTGCCCAAGCTGTCCCTTAAATCAAGATGTATCTTTTAATCAGAAGTACCTCCAATTTATAAAGACTTCACAGTTGGCATAATTCCAGTTATTTTTAACAAGGAAAAAGGAGAAAGTCCTTTTAGTGTAGAGTTTGAGACACCTAAAGAAAAAGCAAAACATCAGCAAAAGCTAACCATACAGATCAGAAAAAAAAATTGTTCATGTTCTGCTAGAAAATTATAGCATTTAGGAGTGTTGTCTCACTCAGACTGAGGGAATAGCTTTTAAAATAATAGTTGTTCCAGCATGGTTTCATCAAAAGAAGTTTCTTCACCAAGAATTAGTCCAGCATGCATTGATCAAGAAAAAAAATCATGCTAAACTAGCCTGCGTATCCTTTTCCGATAGACTGATCAGTTCAGTTGATTTCAGGAATATGGCAGACATAGTCTTAACAGTGGAGTAGATGCAAAATATGGATTAAATGGATATGGAGCTGATTGAACAATAATTGTAGGCTAATAGCTATATATCAAGCTGAAAATGTTGAGTGAAATACTGCAAGGCTTTTTATGTGATGTCTAACTTTTATAATTGAGTTGAATGAGGAATTTAAAATACTATCATTTTTTTCAGAAGAAAAATTACAAGTGATAGTATCAAGATTCAGGAGGATCCTAACAAGCTGGAGCAAAAGGCAAAAACTATCAATTTTTCTCTCTCAAAAAAAATATAAGTGATGGTATCAAGATCCAGGATAATCCTAACAAGCTGGAGCAATAGGTAAACCAGGTCTCTGGGATATTTCAATGGGATCAAACATAAACTCCTATATTTGGGTAGAAAAGTCCAAGGCATGAATATAGGATAGGAATAATGCATGCAGAAGGATATAGATTGAGAGATCACAAGATTAACATGAGCCAACAATGTGATGTAGCTGCAGAAGAACCATATATATAATTCTATATTGCACCAGCAAGAATATAATCTCAAGATAAGAAAAATTATCATTCCTTTTTCTCTCCTATACTCAAGGCATTCCTACAATACTGCATCAATTTGGGGCACTGCATTTTAGAAAGGACACTAACAAATTAGAGGATTCTCAGAAGAGTCTAACCAAAAAGATATGAAGCATGGATATAAAATCATATGTGGAAAAGTTAATAGCACTTTTTAGCCTGGAGAACAAATTTTCTGAAGGACATGAGGCCAGTTTTCAGATATCTAAAAGGCTATCAATCCTCTGTGGTTGGTCAGGATAAGGTATTTACTACCATGAGTTGGGAAGAAAAAATTATTTTAGTGACTTAAGCCTGAATTAGACTTCATCACCGCACATCAGGGAATGTCTGTCATTTAGTTTTTTAGTTTACTTTATTGTCATTGCACCTCATAAAATGAAGTCAAACACCATCTTCAGTGCACATCATGACCATGACCATGAAAATAAACACAAACACACATCCTTCACCCTCCACACATTGAACCGAAAACCCCCGACACCACACCAATACAGCAGAATTCAAAAGAGCTACTGCCTTGGGATAGAAGCTGCTTTTCAGCCTATTTGTCCTTGTTTTTATTATTCTGTACCATCTGCCAGATGGTAATAGTTCAAAAAAAGGGGGGGGGTTCTCAGGATGAGATGGATCTTTGAGAATGTTTTGAACTTTCTTAGGCAGGAGGAGCTATAAAGCTCTTCCAAAGAGGGGAGAGGGCAACCAATGATCTTCTGGGCAATGACATTAACCCTCTGGAGTGCTTTCCTATCTGCCACTGTGCAATTGGCAAACTATACAGAGGTGCAGTATGTTAAAATGCTCTCTATGGTGCAGCGGTAGAAGGTCACCAGCAGTTTTTCATTCAGTTGTTGCTTTCTGAGAAGCCTCAGGTAGTATAATCTCTGCTGGGCCCTTTTGACCAGGGCTGCAATGTGGACACCCCAGGTCAAGTCTTCTTTTAGGGTAACACCCAGATACTTAAAACTGGCCACTTGCTCCACTCAGTATCCATTGATAAGCGAGGACTGGATTCTGATTTGTTCCTTCTATATAATCCACTATATGCTCCTTGGTCTTATTGGTGTTGAGGAACAAGTTATTGTCTCCACACCATGAAAGCAACCGGTCCACCTCATCTTGGTAGGCAGACTCATCCCCCCCGGAGATAAGTCCCACCACTGTTGTATCATCTGCAAATTTAGCAATAGTATTACTTGGGATAGTTGCACGAGTTTCATTTTTATTTCTGCAACTGTAACATTCTTGCTTCGGGGTCACTCAAACAGCAAAGCACAGAACTCCGATTAACCAATAAGCATGCAGGATGCACATCTCTGCACAATGTGTTACTGGGATTTGGGAGGTGTGCATGTCAGCCCATCTGCAGCTACCCTTACCTATCAACCCCTTCGCAGCATAGCTATGCAGCGATGCCTATGTGCAGTTGCGAACAACGCTAAATAAAGCTCCCATCATCAAAAGAACTTAAGCTGCTTTCTGTTATTAGTTTCTTTATGGCACAAATATCCAAGATATTGTCCTGCTAAGGTGTACACTTAGAAAGACATGTTACATTATGTTTCCTATCCTGGTATCCCTTACATTTGACTTCAGCTCCCAGAATTTTCAATATATAGTTATCCAGAGAAAATTATTAGAAAATAATTTTCCACAAAAATTTAATTATTGTCAGTTTTCAGTCCTTCTCCAACTCTAGTTTTCAATATTTTTTAATTGAAATAATTGGTGAAAATATATAATCTAAGAATGCAATCTTCTAAAAGATTGTCATCAATTTCAAAAAAAAAATGGAATATTTTCAGCCTTTAGGCATAGCAAAGTGGTTGTCTCAGACAGAGAATTGGGGCTTTATAAAAAGGTAACATGGTGTAGTTATTTAGGTTTCTATTACTGTATTTTTACTCTGAGAAAAATATTTATTCACCTGAAATACTCAAAATGCTTCTATGCATTTTTCTTAAATTGGCTAAGAAGAGGATCAAGTGACAAGCGAATCACTTTTTGTTTGATTTCAAGTAGCAAAATGTGACCTCATCCACAGTATTCTGAGAGAAAAAAGTAACAGTCAAAACAAATTTGTTTCTCAATTTCGCAGCTTGTGTGGAATTCAACTCCCAAATTCTCCAGCAAGGCCTAGAGTCTAGCCTAAACGCTGGTCTAGAAAATAAGCAAAACCTGCATAAAATGAGCAATTATCTTTAGATGAATCTTGTTTTTTTGTTCACTGTACTATTTTTTTTCTCAATACTTGATCTTAGCCAAAAGGCCGAAAAGCGATACTATTTTTTTTTCTCAATCTCTCTCTCTCTGTTTAAAAATATGTATTCTTACAATGACACCTTCTAGTTATTTGATAGTTAATTGGCATACACTCTCTTATGTAATTTTTCCTCATTTTGTTTTCAGTTTTTAAGTTAATTTGATTGAATTTTAATGTACTTGGATTATTTTATTATGTACACTGACCAGAATCACTGTGTGAGATAGATAGATAGATAGATAGATAGATAGATAGATAGATAGATAGATAGATAGATAATAAATAAATAAATAAATAATCCTCTGGTCCGATTGTTACATTTATTTTCAAGATGATACTCCCTGGTACAAATTTCTACTTAGTCTTGAATTCTGGCACCTACAAATCATTAGTTTTCAGTACAAGCCCTTTTCACAGAAAAAGATACTGCATCTTTATTAATCTTTTTTTTTACAGACTTCTGAGATCATGAATGAGAAATATCTGAAAAACTGAAGTACCTCCTCTGAGTCTAAGAAGGAAGCAGCACTAAGCTTCCAGGACAGGAACTTGAAATCAGTATTTAGCTGGTTTCCCCTACAGCTTTGATACCTTTTCCAACAAAGGATACACAACACCTGTTCATTGCTGTTGGTCTCCCGAAAACATTATGGTGGACAACTGGTATCTCATGCTTCTTGCCCTTTCCACAAATTGTTTGGAATAATTACAGGAAGCTGTTGCTTTCAGTGTTGGACTCACAGAGTTTAAAACTTGATACACATCAATGAGGGCAGATTTATAAACACACTTATAATGCCCAGTGATTCTTGAAGACTATATGCCGCTTTTACAATACCATGAATGAATATTTTTGTGACTTTTTGGACTTTTTATAAAATATGTTTTCTAAATATCCAGATATTTTGTCTCTGAAGATTTCCAGTCATCCAGGTCATGATGTCCCAAAGGTGCTTTTTTCAAGAGGCAATTGGACTTTCTGTTTTTTTCTTTGAAGATTTTTCACTTCTTGTCCAAGGTGCTTTTTAGATAAGAAGCAACAACATCTTCAAAGAAAAACAAAGTCCAGTTGCCTCTTGAAAAAAGCATCTTTGGGACATCCAGATATTTTCATTTTCTTGTCCAGACCATGAGTCCACATCTAAAGATTATTGTAATATCACCTCTGCTGAAAATTGGAAAAATATGTGTTTGACCTTATTGTGATAAACTTCCTGGGATAATGGATTTTACAACATGCAATATAAATGGATCCTGCCAAACAGCAAGGAATATTCAGACATGTAGAATTAATATAGAAAATCCTGGGCTTCAACAATTAATAAAGAAAAACAATTTCCATTATTCACTTAAATATCTGAACATCTAACTGACCTACTAAATAAAAAAAAGTATTGTTTCCATAGAATCAAATTGCACCGTAAGCTTTGTTACAATATAAAATTTTGTTCAAATCTATTCTACTCCCACAACACCAAATCCCAGACTGTTTTCATGGAAGAAGCCAGTTTCTTGAATGTCACCCTGGGTTCTCTTCTTGCAATAAGCCTCTGCTTCTAAAGCAGGCTTATTGCCATGAGCATACGATTCACAGAAACTGAATCCCGCAGGAGGGAACTATACCATATGGAATAAAAATCTTTCTTTGAGGACTGGAAGCACCTGGTTATGCACAGCATCTGTCGGGATTGTCACAATCTAGAATATTTCTGAAATACAAAAAAAGCAAAATCAAGGCCAGATTATTTTCTTTCTATCCATTATTCATCACAATTGACTCTGTTCCATATATCAAGAGCCAGTGAGCAGGCGTTTGCTAAAATTTAGAATTGTGAGATCATCAAGACCATAATACTAAGGTGGCTTTAGCATCTTCCTGGAGACTGTTGTTTTCTGTCTAGTGCAGTGTTTTTCCACCTCAGCAACTTTCAGATATAAGGACTTCAATACTCAGAATTCCTCATGCTGGGGATTCTGGCAGTTAAAGTCCATGCATCTTAAAATTGTTGAGTGTCGGACCCCAAGAACAAAGAATGACACATGGAGTTATTTCTGGATAAAGATTTATTTATCTTTTTTTATTATTGATCACCTACTGAAACAAATCTTGTAAGACTAAAGCAATTATCTGCATAAATTTAAATATGCTCTATGAATTGACCCAGTTTTACCAACTTCCTTCCTACCAGACATTCTAAGCTCTATTGTTTCTTGAAAAGAGTACTTCTGTCCTGCAATTCCAGACTAATTCCATTACACTAAAGTTGAAATACCCTGGTTTAATGTATATACTACCCTAATTCTGCCCCCCCTCAAACCACTAATACATGTCTCCACATAACCTCAATCTTCCAATCACACTTCCAATCATAGTATACCAGAGTCCTAACTCAACTGAAACCTGCCCAGTCAAACCAAGGCCCAATAAATGTATAATTTGAACAAGGCCAATGCAACTTATTTTTGTGCCCACCCTAATTATAACCTATTTGTTTTCCCTCACATTCATATGTTCTCCTCTATCTAGCAAAAACAATCACCATACTTCCACTAAATATGTCTTCTGCTAAAACCTCAGCTAATTCTTCCACCCATGTTCTACACCACTTTTTACTGGGTGCAAAATTATAGATTAGAAGGAGCTTTGCATATTGTCTGTTTCATTCTCCTGTTCTTTATGTCCCAGCATTTCTCTAAGGGGGTCAATGTCAGCTCCATACACACACTCACACATATACATTGACCAAATCAAATAATCAACTCATCTGGAATCCAGTACACTGCTAAGAACATTGTGTTTGGTGTAGGGCTAATGTACACTGCCTGCCAGAATTTTAGTTTAGCCATTTTAGTTTACTGAAAGTCTATATGAATTTCCCATTCACCTTCAACTAATCTCAGGTTGCATGTTTCTATTCCACTTCCAAACTAACTTTTCCTGGCTGTTCTATTGCACTTCCAGACTCACATTTCCACAAGTTGTCCTGACTATTTGAGATAGAGCACTACAGTTTGTTGTAGGCTACCCTCACCAGTTAATTAACTATTTCACAGAAAAAGTTCTTCTTCAATTTAACTATAGTTTAATGTATACTCCATAAGTTTCTCCCTTTTTTCAGCAGCACTAAAACGGCATGCTATGTATTTTCTTTATTTAAGCCAGGGAAGAAATTTCCCCCTCTTTCTTAACGGTACTTTTTTGTGAGATCCTTGGTGGTCTCTGAATTTGGTGATTTTCTTGCAGATATCTCATTACCAAACTAGTAACATCGTCAGTCCTGGATATTTATTTCCCGAGTACCTAGTTTTTCCATGAGATTTTTGTTGTTATTATTTAGAAAATGTCCTGGGAAAACCATTTTTCTTACTACTAGGTAAAAACCTTTTGCCTCGGGTAACTGGAAAAACAGTGTAGTCCTCGACATTATAAAAGAAGAGAGTCCCAGAAAGAACTATGTTTGCAGGAAAGAAACACTATTTTTTTAAAAAAAAAAACCTACCATATTTCAGACAATCCATAGTTGGTTAGTGATTGATTTCTAGTTTAATAAGTCAGGATGTCCACAGAAACAGTAACTGGTCTTGAAGTTCCACCCTCTTTTTATCATATGTGCAATATGTGTGATGCACAGTAAAAATGGCAAAGCTTTGGTCATCTGATAATGCCTGTCATTTTGAGCCACAGCTGTAGATTACCTTGGTTTAATTTCTATCCTACGCTGACCTTCAAGAGAATTCATAAACCCAGTGATTTAGGCTGCCTATTTAAGGATCAATAACCGAATGATATAAAACTTGGCTTAACTCCAGCTCACTATGTACTTGATACTTTTTTGGCTGCTGTAGATGTGTATAAAAGTAAATGACAAATTAGTAGTGGCCTAGAAAATAATCTTGCCCCTTAGGAAAAAATACAAAAAGATGGATCCACAGATCCATATACACACCTTGATTATAAAGGCTAAAAGAGAAAAATCATAGTTTCCCCAATGTTAATGTCTCCTTTTCCCCTTCTTTAAAATTCTTGTGTTTGAAAGCAAATACTTGGCTATCCTGCCATACATCCCATATGCCCTCCTTGAAAGTCCCCCTGCATGATATTCACTTTAATAAGTCTAATTATAGAGAAATGCACTTCTTTCCATCATTACCAAAGTACTGCTAGGTTTTCTTCTTTAACACGCTAACCAGCTGTTTGGAAATGTACATCTCTAATCTCTTTCCTCCACATATTCAAACAGATGAAAGTAATTTTGTGCTCAACTGTCTATAAGTAATTAGGCTGGAATGTAAAGGAGTCTTTAAATATCAGTTCAGAAAGAACTACACTCTTAGCATACAGAGTAATTACTGGCAATCGGCTTCATCTGTAAGGTATATCTAATGCATTTCACATGAGTCCCCATTATTAACATAACCTGACTATCAAAGCTCTATTGAATCTGGTATCTTTTTTATGTTACTGACTGAAATCCCCTAGAAGTAGAATAATTTGGAAACAGTGGTGCTGATGATGTATTTCAGTTGTAATTTATTTTCTCTCTACATTTCCTAACTTTGTTGTTTTTCTAATAAAGCTCAAGCCAGTGGGGTTCCAATATACATAAGCAAGTGTTCAGTTTTCACCATAAAATATATATTAATATTCAATAAGTGTCCTAGTATACTGGCTTTGCTTAGATTCCCAGGCCAAATTCTCTTAATTAGGAGGTCAAAAAAGAATCTAGTCATAGGAAGCAAATTGGCATGTAACTTAAAAACAGAGTAGAATTAATTCATAAAGTTATGGGTGAGCTTTGCCTATGTTTCCAGTATAGAAGTAGAGCTTTGAACCACAAATAATCACTCTTCCCTCCTCCTGTCAAGATATTTATGCTCTAATGTTAGGCTCAAGATCAGAAAGATCTTGACAGAATTCAGCATGGACCCAATCCAATAAATTGCATTCAGTGGTGACAAAAGGTTTTCTCATTTAGGCAAGAAAAACCAAATAAACAGGTACAGAATAGGTACATGGCTCAACAGCTGTATCTGTGAGAGAGATCTAGGAGTCCTAGTGGATCAGTTAAATATGAGCTAGCAGTGTGCTGTGGCTGCCAAAAAGAGCCAGTGCAGTACTACAGTGTATTAACAACAGAGATAGAATCAAGATTATATGAAATGTTAATGCTGCTTTATGCTGCTTTGGTAAAACCAGACTTAGAATACTGAAAGTGAATGCAAAAGGTGAATGCAGAGAAGAATGCAAAAAGAGAAAGAGTGCAGAGAAGACAACAATGAAGATTATGAGGCTGAAGGCTAAAACCTATGATAACTGGTTGCAGGAACTGTGTACTTAATGAAGAGAAAGACAAAGGGAGACATGACAGCAGTGTTCCAACATCAGACAGGATGTCACAGAGAAGAGGATATTAACCTCCTATCCAAAGCACCTGAGGGCAAGACAAGAAGTAACAGATGGAAACATATCAAGAACTAAAGAAAAATTTTCTGTCAATGAGAACAGTTAATCAGAATTTGTGGGTGCTCCATCACTGGAGATTTTTCAGAAGAGTTTGGATAGCCATTTGTCCAGAATGATATACTGGGCCTCCTGCTTCAGCAGAAGATTGGACTAAAAGACCTCCAAAGTCCCTTTCAACTCTGTTATTCTGTTAATGATTCTGCTGTGAAGAGGATTGATCAATTATAACTGGAATAAGGGGAGTTTCCAAAAAAAAATTAGAGTACATCTTGCTGAGTAAGATATAGCCATTTTCTGATAGACACTAGAAATCAAAGTGGCATATTCATGCAGAAATTCCAAAAGGTGAGCCATGAGCCAGCCACTGATTCACAGAAGCCTAGAATGGATTCCTAAATTGAAGTTATACAAAGCACTCATTTGTATGAGATTAAAAAATCTCTTGGTCAGTAAAATCCACAAACAAAAATTGAGTTTTGATTTTCATTTTACAAAACTTTGTGAAATGCTGTTCTTCAGTGAATTTCAGAATAGACGAAGTGAAAGAAGGATACATATTGTTTCCATATGATTTTTCTGAGGAATCATTACAGTCAATAATGAATTTTGAATTCATTGAAGGAATTTAGACAAGCAGAGAGATTGAGAATATGGACTGTTGTATATAAGGACAAGGATGCATGTTGTCACCATATGTATCTTACTTATACAACGAATTTATTCCAAGAATGGATGAATTAGGGTGGGTGCTATTAGTAGTTTGACATGTGCAGTTAATACTACTATTAGTTTAAAAATAACATTTAAAAGAATTAGAAAATCTCATTTAAAAAGTAAAAATGCAAATTAACAATTGGGGTAAATGTTAAATATTGGGAATATAAATATAATGTCAAGAGAATTTAAGACTGGCAGCCCAAAAATGAAGAGGATGACTAAATTACTTTTTTCTCAAGAAGTGAAAAAGAGGGACAGTCTGATAGAAAAGTAAAGAGTAGATGAATTCTAGTGAGAAAGGCGATGACAGACTTAGACATAACCATGAAGAATAAGTATATTTCAACAATAATAGTAATTCCAGTTGTATTGTAAGCCTGTAGAAACTGGGCACTGAGAAAGAGTGAGTGAGAGAAGATAGATGCCGTTAAGTTATAGATTTAATAAGAGTATCATAGAATTCAAGAAGAACCAATCAATAAGTCCTGGACCAAATAAAGACTGGTTTTTCTCTAGAGGCAATGCACAGCAAGCAAAAACTGACATACTTTGAGCAGATACTATAGTGATTTTGTTTGACAAGACTAGAGAAGTAGAAGAATGGATGGTTATGAATAAAGAAATTACAGCTAGGTTATTACTGAAGATGCATAAAGAAAACAATAATTTATCCATGTCGTGACAAGGACTCAAGCTCAACATAATGGTATCTGTCTAATTATAAAATTGGATTCTCAGCAAGGTAGGGAAAAATGCTTAAACAATATTAATTTGAAAAAACAGTAAACTAAAGATGAATTGTTAAGAACCTTTCTCCATATATTATTATATCAGTATGATTAACATGTGTCAGTTATTTCTTCAAAAGTAAAAGAAATTTGTCTTTGACTTGCAAATCTCATGTTCACTCAATGTATGAAATATGTTAGTATATTTAAATGTAACTGTTCGTGGTACTGTCTTTATCTATGCCACATCATTGCCTTAATATCAAACATCTGTACATTAAAGATCAGACTATTATTGCAAGCTTTTGAGTATAGATTGTAAAATAGTTTAACATGATAAATCATTAATCAGAATATTTTGATTATACATTAAAAGCTTCAGGTCATATAAACAGAGCTGATCTCATGAAATACTACTTGCCTATCCCTGAGGTAAGAGCAGAACAATTACTTCAGCTGTTTATCCTTACATCACAACCAGTCAGTAGTTGTTTTTCTATAAGGCAGAAATAGATTTTGTTTAATCTTTCCATCCTTCAGAAAATGAGTAGATCTCATTGAAACTCTATTTGATGATCCACTGCAACATAATCCAATGTCAATTCTGGTTCTATCTGCCATTTTTGTTGGAAGAGAAAAATGGTATCAATATTTATTCTAAGATTATAATACATACGTAATCTGTACTGACCTATATAACAATAAACAAAAAGGAAATCCACAAAGCGAGGGTCATTTGTCTCTTTCTCTCCCATCGGGTTCCTGTATTTTCATTTCTGAAAAACATCTAGCTTCTCATTCTTCTAGAATCCAAATACAATAAAATCTATTTAGCTTTGGTATCTTCCTATATTAATTGAAGAATGCCTTCAGATATACAGGTCTCTACTAAAGATAAGTAGTTTCACTATACACCAAAAATGTATTGGTTATAGTTTTATCACTGATTTGTGCTATGTTAATTATATATGTTTAAAGTTTAATAAGGATTTTGGAATTTTGTTTAGAAAAAGGATATGAAATACACTACATAAGTCCTTTAATGATATATTGGAACATATGAGATTTTATATCTCAGATCAATGGTTTCTCCTTCCATTCTTTATTATTTGTGTTTTATTACTTTCTTCTTTAAAAAATATTTTTGTTGAAAATTAGGTTTTAAAAACATTGAATGTGATAATCTTTTTGACATCTCAGTCTTTACATTGTTATATAAACAAAATATCATCAAACAGTATAGACATTTATATACATATATACAACTATATATACATTTACATTGTAATCTTTGTATCAATTTCTATCGTAGACATTGTGTTACAAGATAATCTCTTCTTAAATTCTATTTCACATTTTTAGACTTCCTTTCATATCCCTCCAATTATAAAACTTTTCCCATATTGAATAGAATTCTGAAGTGTCTCGCTCTTTCAGTTCTAACATCATACTATCTAACTCAGTGCACTGAAAAAAAAATTCTATTATTGCTTCATTGTTTAGTATTCCTTTTAACTTCCATGTTTGGGCAATTAATAATCTTGCATAATTATTACAATAATCTTGTAATAATATGAATGTTTAGATATATATCTGCTCTTTTGAAGTTCTCGTTTATTATTCCCAATCAAAACATTTCTGGTATATAATTTATTTTTAGATTCAACATTTCTTCTAATCATTGCCATATTTTGTGCCAAAATTCTTGTATTTTCTTGCACTCCCACCAAATATGATAATGCCCTGTTCTTTTCAACATTTCCAGCATATAGGTGATTAAGAGCTATAAATTTCAGCTAACCTGGTCGGTGGGAGATGCCATCTGTAAAACATCTCAAACAGGTTTTCTTTAAAGGGTGTAGCTAATGTAAACTTTTTATTCTGATCCCAAATTTGCTGCCATTGATCCAAATTTATGTTATGGCCAAAATTTCTAGCCCAAGTTAACATTGGTTCTTTCACCATCTTTCAACTGTCTGCCTGTCTGCCTATCTGTCTATAAGAATGTCTGTATATGTATATGTACAGTCACACAGTAATTTATATTCTCTTTACTTATGCTTCTTTTTTAATAATTTTAGTTTTGTGCCTAAACTGTTTCAACAGAGACTGAGTTAATGAAGAAGTATCATGATCACATAGCTATACAGGGGAAACTATCAACAAATCAAAAATTCAAGCATTGATTCTGTAACTGCACACTTTCAAAATTCTTCTCATCCAGATAGCTGAATTTTGAATTGCTTAATCTAGTTGATAGATAAAATCAATCAGCCAATCGGAATATAGCTGGAAGGGACCTTGAACGTCTTCTAATCCACCTCCCTGCTCAAGCTGAAGACCCTATATTATTTCAAACAGGTGGTTGTCCAATCTTTTCTTAAAAACCTCCACTGGTTAATTGTTGTCACTGTTAGGAAGTTTCTCCATAATTGCAGGTTGCTTCTCTCCTTGAAATGAATGTTCACACTATAAACCATGCTTAACAAATGTTCTTTTTGTGTGATGTTCTATATTCCACATGAAGTGACATGTGCATCACTAAAACACCAAGATTGCTTGTTTGATCATGCATGTTTGTCATATAATGGGAAGGAAACATATAAATGAATAAAAGGCTTGGCAAGCCATATGCTAGTTATTCAGCCATTTAGGAAGGAAAAATAAAACATGAATGAGATAATAGATTGCATCCAGGCATTTTTACTTAAACTGGTTATATGAAAAGCAATGGGACTTAAAATGAATTAAGTGGTGAAGAATTCCTGTAGTTTTCAGGAGATATTTTTTAAGTATTATTGAATCTAGAATTCATCCACTGTATTTGTTAAGTCCAAAAATATCAAAAAGTTGTGAGGCACCTTTCAAGTTCTCCAATTGTAAGAAAACTGTTAAGAAACGTACCACTTATAACAGTTGTTTTCATTCTGATGAATGAAAATTATTTTTAATGTTAGAAATTAATTTAGAAAACTTTACACTAAATGGTTACACTATAAAATACAAGTAAAATACAAAAAAATGAATTAGAGACTGGAAAACATGAAACAAAACAGAAATTACATAGCGGAAATCTATTCATCCCCAAACTAAATACCATTACAGCTCCATATATCTCACAGACCAGAGTAAGTGTCTCAGAAATGCTGTCCTGTATTAAAGCAAAGAGGAAACAGTATATTTTCCCCTTTCTTTTACCAACAAGGACAAATGTTTTATTAAAGCTTAACCTCCAGATGCGGACATGGTTGTGATCCACCACATGGGAGGAAAAGAATGCCTTGTAATAAAAATAGTTTCGGAGTGCACCACACATGCGTTTTCCCATTAGAAACTAAT
Organism: Pseudonaja textilis; assembly: GCF_049901715.1. Taxonomy (NCBI): domain Eukaryota; kingdom Metazoa; phylum Chordata; class Lepidosauria; order Squamata; family Elapidae; genus Pseudonaja; species Pseudonaja textilis. The sequence continues at coordinate 16,844,355 of NC_141997.1, forward strand.
TAATCTACATCTGTCATAAAGTTCTTCCAATCATCTAATATTGTACATAATGCATTTTGTGACAATAGCATAAGAAGTCAAGGGGGAGGTCAAAAGTAACGGAGTGGCGAATGGTGGAGGCTGGAATTGTGTCACTGTCATTAATCATGATAGAAGAAATGTGGAAATTTTCCATTACAATGTTTCATCTCCTAAAGGGATGATTTCCAGATTATCTAAGAACTGATAAATCTCAATGTTGCCTTCATGCTAATTGTGACATTTCTCTTCCTTATAATAACAGTTATTTTCATTTTAAAACAAATATTCAGGAGCAGTGTTTTTCCATCTTGATGATGTGAAGATGCTTGAAGATGTAGGGACTTCAACTCCCAGAATTCCCTAGACAGCACTGACATTGTTATCTCCAGTAGACATGTAACACTGTAACAAAGTTATAAAACAAAAATATAATTGCACAAAAAGGAATCCTTGACCTTTCTCTTGTTACTCACTTTGATATAAAATTCTGAGCTTTCAATGGGATAATTTTGTTGATAATTAGTCCACATAGTGCACACCAATGAAACATGCACCTAATGTTAATTGTTCTTTTGCAGTATTACTTTATTTATTTCTATTGTGCCATGTATTTTTATTGACTGAAACTATACATAACATCTGTTCATAAAATGAAAAAAAATATTATTTGGGGGGTGCTATTATATTCTCATCAAATTATAATTGTAATACATTTTAATAAAGGCTTTAGAAGAAAGTCAACAGTCAGGAAAAAGAGGAGTCCCATATAAATTGCTGTCTCTCAAATCATGCATAGAAATGTATTCAAACAGTGTGTTTGAGAAATATTTATTTCCAAATATATTTGTTTAAAAGAGGACCATGAGTAGCAGCTATATTGATGATCTAACATATTTTGAGTAATCTTGAAAAAGTTAAACAAGGTTTGGCATGATGATGACTTGGGTAGAAGATCACTAGAAGATTCCAAAACTATAGATTAAACTAAGGAAATGAAAACTATCCCAGAGAAACACAGTGTTTCTATACTGTAGCAAAAATAAATAAATAAATGGAAGGGTTAGTATAGTCAACAAGAGTTAATTTCAAATCATAGGAGATTTCCCTTTTTATGTTACACAGGAAAGAGACAATGAATTAAAATAACGGAGTGATTTGTTCTTCCCCAGGCATGCAAAGTTATCACACAAAGCCTTCCCCTGTGCTAAATAGGGCTTCTTTTTGTTCATGTCACACATCAGTCTCTTTTTCAGAGTTGTGTGAATTGTCCCTGAGGTCAGCAGCATGAATCAGCTGAAGGTGTCTACTAAAACTGGCATGCATTTGCACAATGTGTCCTTGGAAATATTTCTCGTCATTCTGAGCCTGGATGACAATTGCACTTCTGCTAAAGTGACTTACACAGCCCCTGGGCCCACCATGATGACCCATTAACATGATATATAATTTTGATACCCCACAGTGCACAGAAAGCTAATGGATAATTTACATTCTGTTTAATATGCACTAAGCAGTAATGATAATGGATCAGTGACTTTTTGGCTCTTTGTCTTTTTAATTTTAAAATGCATTTTTAATTAGGTTTCTTGCCTGTCTAAAAATAAAGATTATGAATAAAGATTGATGAGACCAAGCATCTCTGCATCTATTATTTAAGCTGCCCTCTCTTTGCAGATGTGTTCTGAGTGTTTGTTTGATTTGTACTTCATTTCTGAGCCATACTTTGCTCTTCATGTCAGGTCATGCCCTCAGGTCACCAAGAGTTCCTGAAAAGCCAAGTGAGCATCAAGAGTAGACTTCCTTCTTCTTACATTATGCTTTTCTAATTATTTTTAATTATGATTGTTTTCCAGGTGAAGTTAAGTGTTGTAAAGCTTCCTGGGGATCACTACCAGGCAACAGAGGCCCACTTATACTATAAAAGCAGGCAGGCTGTCTGCCAGCTGATATAGACAAATCTCCATTTTTTTCAGTACAAAAATAAGCATCTGCACTTTCTTATAAGAATTTCATCATTTGGTACAATATTGGCTGCTGTAACCAAGTTGTGCTTAATGTTGAATCTGGGGCATAATATGAGTATTTGAAAGCCATGGGGGGCGGGGGAATGCATAGAGTACTAAGAGTACTAAGGTAGAGGGGTAGACATGTAGAGAGATAGGGAGAAGGGGGAAGGGGGAAAGGGAAGAAGGAAAAGGAGAGGGAGGGAGGAGAGAGGGAGGGAGAGCTAAAGTATCCTTAGGTAAAATAATTTTCATTCTTGAAGCCATAAGGCTTTTCTGGGCTGTCCATAGGTTTTCTCTTGCCTTTGCCATTTATATTGGTTTAAATTGGTTTAAATCATTAACTTGGAGGAAATAAACTGTCCCTGAATAAGAAGACGGAAAAGTACCTGTTTCACATTGTGCAGGTCCCCAAATTTATTTCTTTGCTGTGGAAGACTGATGGAAAATTTCTAAAAAGATATTTTGATGGTATGTCTTTCTTGGACAAATACTAAATTACTGGGATTATACATTATAGATACAGCAAGACAACTCTCCTTACTGTATATACTGTTGCACTGTTGACAGGTGGCACGAATGCATAATATCCAGCACTTGTGATCTACTGAGCCTGGAGAACTGTGAAGAAAATAGATATAGAGAATCTGGACAACCTCTCTTCCAAGAGATTACAGAAGGATTAACACCTCACACTGAAAATATCTGAAAGTACCTGTAGTCTGAAAATACATTTAGTTGAAATGCAGACTTCATTTTTTATTATACAAATATATCACACCCTGTTTAAGAACATTAAGTAAATAAAATTGTCCTTATATCAGAATGAAGTTGTTTCCAAATGCCATAAAAACATTGCTTAAGTGAAATAAAAATACATTGGATTGGATTGAATAGGGACCAGCAATATGCTGCCCTCTGCTGATACTGGAATACAGTAACACAGCACTTTAAAACAAATTTAAATGTAAACTAAATTTTAAAATCTAAAAAATGTACCAAATCTCCTGAGAATTCAGTGGTTTTGCTCCAAAGTTTGCAAAATCTTACAAAAGAACTCCATCTTATTCAATCTCAAACTCCAAAATCTTGAGAAATTCCACACATGTATTCCAATAATACTGCTGATATTAATATTAACCCTGATTAGTATCAATTTAAAAAAACATTCTTGCATGAAATCACTGGTAATTTCAAACTGACACTTCTGAAATTTTAGGATACTTAATGTGGTCAAGATTTTGAGATAACTGGGGAGCTACATGGGTTTGTGCTGTAAAGGGTACTAGTTTGGTCTAGTGTTGAAGGTACCAGACTAGAAAGCAGAAGGCTATAAGTTCAAGTCCTGCCCTAGCCATGAAAGCCTACTGGGTGACTTTTGGCTAGTCACACTCTCTCAGACCAACTTCCTCACAAGGTTTTTGTTATGAAGAAAATATGAGGAGAAAGTATGGATATGTGTGCCACCTTATTTGTAAAATTAATAAAGACAGGATATTAAATAAATAAAGTAAACAAGCTCATGATCAAAAAAAGGTTACTAAATCTTGTATCATGTTTTTGTCTTTGGGGCACAGGTTCTGCATTGTAGAGATAGTAATGATAGAATTAATATTTTTTGATTTAGCTCATGAAAAATAGTTTTTCTATCTGACATCATTACTTCTTGCGGAAAACATATGCATCCCAAAAATTGTGACAGATTGTGTTTATTCTCTTTATTTCATAAAGAGAATAAAACAGGTATATGTCAATGTCTCATATTCTTTGTAATCCCCATTTGACAAAGTTTAAATTTCACTGGGGTGATGTATTAGTATTACTATTAATTATGAAGCAATACAAACCAACTGTGAACACCCATTTACCAGAATAAATATGGTTTATAAAATACATTTAATATACATGTACCATTCATATCAGTTTTCTAAAATTACTGACGGCATACCAGATTGTCAAGCACACAAAATGTTCAGAAAAAATAATTCTGTAGAATGGTATTTAACTCAGCATTATTAGAGGATAATCAAGCTTTTAGAGTAATGACAACTCTTATTTTCATTCTTTTTTATCAGTATACTGAAAGTTTTATTAAAGTAAAAGTTTAGGTTTTTTTGTTACTTTTCAGGAGATGAATTTGAAGACTGTTCTATACTTAAATATTCATATAAAATGAGTGCAAAAAAGAAGTATCACTATTGCTCAATGTAAAACATATGTTTCAAGGAAGGCTATTTTCAATTTTCATTAAAAAAGTAAAGCCCTAGAAGGCATCATTTATTTCCCAAAATATAGGTAGGACATTTAACAATTGTTTACAGTCTCAATGGCCTTGGAACAAATGCTTTAAAGCTTGTAAAGCCCTTCTGACCATTGCAAAACATTACACCATGCTTAGTCACATGATCACATTTTGGGTGCTTGGCAACCTGTTCACATTTATGACTGGTTGCCAAGTGCCATGTGATCATCATTGGTAATATTCTCTTCTGGCTTCCCCAGAAAGTTAATAGGAAAGCTATGGCAGGAGATTCAGACCTCCTTCCCAGCCCAGTTCAATAATTGAAACTGGGAGAGCTCAGATTGTTATATTGAGTGAAATGATTACATGACAGGCTGCTTAATGACCACATCACTGGTCATTAACCAAGATTCTGGACCCAACTGTGGTCACAAGTGGAGGACTATCTGAATCTGAAATGACCGATCCTTTTTTTCTTCAAAGAAAAATAGGATGCAACAATCAATCAATCATTCAATTTTTATGCAGTCATAGACAGTCAAGTGTTTGTTCATGTATAATAAAATATTTCCAGGTATAAAATCATTAGATGCTTCTTCTGCTGGATGTTCTTGGCTGACTTTCTAGTTGCAATCATAAGTTGAATCTGCATATATTGATGTATTTATTTTCTTGATCTTGGAACTTCTGTGGCGCAGTGGTTAGAGTGCTATACTGCAGATCATTTCTGCTGACTATCAGCTGTTCAAATCCCATCAGGCTCAAGGCTGACTCAGCCTTCCATCCTTCCGAGGTGGGTAAAATGAGTACCCAGATTGTTGGGGGCAATATGGTGACTCTAAAAACCACTTAGAGAGGGCTGTAAAGCACTATAAAGCTATATATAAGTCTAAGTGCTATTGCTATATACCATATTATGTTATATGTTTATATGCCAACAATTCTTATCAGAAGCTATGACCAACATAGAAATATTTGTGCATGTTAAAACTGACCTAAAGTAAGTCTTGTTCTAGGAGCAAGTTGTTCCATAGTTTAGACTCTTAGAACACAGAACTGATAGAAAACATAACTGTGGCATGATCTGTGTTTAAATGCTGAGTTAACTATAATATTGTGAAACTCAAACATCATTGCATCCAGTGAGGTTGTAATATCTGTGAAACAATTTCAGCTTTGGCCAAGGTTGATGTTTACAATTCAAATTGTTTATGTTTTCCATTAGTGGCAACCTAGGCCACAGTTGTGGAATGTGCAAATTAATTTGGTGCCCCCCTTTAATCAAAACAACATGTCTTCTTGGGCTTTGTTATCTGCTATCCACACAGCTCTAAACTTTTTGGGAAACAGCAAGTTAACTAGAAGAATAAGGTTGGTGTCTGGAATACAAATGGATGAAAACTGCATTCTGAATTGTTTGAAAAGTGATCTAAGGAAAATCCAACATGCAAAGAAATATGTTTGGTTATTTTATGAGAGAAAACATAAGTTCAAGTTTTGTTTCATATTATTTTTTAAACAAATAAAAGATATTCACAATTTACTTTATTGGAATTATCTACTGTCATCCAAAGACCTACTTGCCTCCCACAATCATGTAGTTTTCATGAACTCTGTTATTCATTTTTGACATTCTCACTCTGCATAAACATAAAGTCAAAAATGCTTCTAATTAACATTATATTTTAAGAACAATATTATCCATTACATTGTATCCGACTAAGAAGGCTGATCATTAACTCTGAAACACACATTTTAATCTGGCATATATAAGATTGTAATCCAAGAATGGTTTCCTATTAAAATTAAATCTCTCAAATTTACTATGTAAATACAAAAATATTGCAGACAAGAAGACATACTCTCACAATTTAGTTAGCTATTCTCCCAACAGCTAACTAAGTGCAAAAACAGCTAATGGGAAGTTAAGAACCTAATAAAGGAGAATATTTGTGGCTCACGGTTGACATAAGGGTTCCTTAGTGCCATCTGATCTTGCTTGTTTTCTTGCAGACATTTCATTACCCAAACTAGGTGACATCATCAGTGCTAGTAAGGAGTGCTTGTTTTCTTCTTCCCTAGCAAACTGGCTTACTTTAGAAATGTTATAGATGGTTCTGTGGATGTTCTCTAATTGGTCCTAATTATAGTTTAATTACCAACAATTTAAAGGGACACCTCTGGGATCACCACTTTCAGGACCTGTAGTGGACATAGTCTTGCAATATCTAGAAACCATAGCATTTCCACAAATATAACCAAAAATATGGATTAAATATGTATATGACACCATTACCATAATAAAAGAAGAAAACAACAATTCACTACCCTTCCTGGACATTCTAATCAGCAGAGACCACAATGGTGAACTAGAAATGCAAGTCAACAGAAAACCACCCATAATAACCAGGTGCTCTACTACCAAAGCAATAACCCAACTTTACACAAAGGAGCTGTGTAAGGACTTTATTTAGATGAGCCCAAACACATTGCAGCAATCCAGAACAGCAGAAAAAGGAAATAGAGCATTTTATACAACATATTCCAACAAAATGGATATCCACAGAACTTTATTAAAAAGTCCCTGACCATTCAACCCAATACAGAACAACCAACACAAACCCTAAAAAGAATTGCACTGCCATACATCAAGAATACCCCAGAAACCACCAACAGCCATATGGAATCAGCATAGCACATAAGCCAACTAAAGCCCTTCAAAACATCCTAAGCAGACCAAAAAACTCAAGAACCCCAGAAGAAAATATGAGAGTCATCTACAACATACAATGTAAGGACTACAACAACCGCTATATAGGACAAATAAGCAGAAGACTAGCAGAATGCATCCACGAACACCAACTAGTAGTCAGAAGACATGATGAAGTCTTTAATTTGACAGATTTAGCCATAGTTTCAATTGGGAAAATGTGACCATCCTAGACCAGGCCAAGTCCAAAAATGCCAGGGAATTTCTAGAAGCCTGGCATTCTGATAAATCAGCCATCAATTGACATACAGACATTAGCAACATCTATAGACTATGCAAAACAGATTATCAGCCCAAAAAGAACAAAAAGATCCAAGTGCTTCTCCATCAACAATCAGAATTCAGATCAGCATAGATTAACTCCAAGATTAACATCAGACCAATCAAGTAAACAATACTCCAATCATGAAACTGCCAAAGAAGCCAACAGCAAACAGCCCAACCAAAGAATCTCTAAGACTATCCCCACCAACACTGACAGGGATAATATACACTACAATATAAACTGATAGCAAACTGTACTCCTTACTAGCACTGATGATGTTACTTAGTTTGGGTAATGCAAGAAAACAAGCCAGCTCAGAGAGCACCAAGGATCCCTCAGTTAGGAACCTTTTTTACTTTCTTCTTTATTTCTATATGTATCTATATATATAGAAACAACATTAAATAATAATAGAGTAGTGGTCTTAATATTAATAATCAACCTAAGACCGATACATTTGTTCTAACACTGATACAATTCACAGCTATTTTTTATTGCTATACTCAACTGTGGATAAGAAGCATAATATTATTATTATTAACACAGATATTTTAAACTACAGCTAAGATTAATAATTTCTTTTTTTATTAAATATTCATTGCCCTAAACTAGTTAAACAATAGAATGTAAAAAATAATAGGTATTGTACAAATACCACAGTACCAAAATAATAAAATGTATATGCATATTTTGCAATATAACACATTCATAATTCATTTTAACAGATCAATTAAAATGCCATGACATACTCCAACAATATAGTTAGCTATTATTCCAAAGAGGGAATCAAAGGATTTTTCCACTAAAAAGTACAAATTAAAATATTTACTAACATATACAATGTCAATCCAGTGTATTCTGAAAATATGATAAATGATTCAATAGAATTTAGTAAGAATATCTCAGATTCCATTGCAATGGCATTACAATATTCAGAATTTGTTCCAATCTACAATGTATTGACTGGTGAAACAAAGATCTGACATAAAATATGCCTTTCTGTAATTTCTGTATCCAAAAACTATTCCTTTGTAAGTTAAATGAGTTGAGAAATTACAACATAGCTGAGGATAATGTGGATGTTAATACTAATGATGAACTAAGCTTTTTCCAAAAGAGAAGAGATTAACAAAATAGCTCTATGTTTCAACATCTTAAGGCAGTGTTTCTCAAGCCTGGATAAATTTCTCAAAATTTAAAAGTATTTATTCTTTGGGTAACAACAAATTGAGCCATTATTCAATCATAACATTTAAATAAGAACTCTCTGATAAGTGGATCTATGTACTGAAGAAGAAAGTTTTGAGGAGCTTCAATGTGTTGTAATAGATGCTGTTAAGAATGAACCCATAAAATTACAATCTTAATCATAGCCTTCAACTAATATATATTTGAGTTCTACTTCAACTTGGTTATAAAAAATATTTATATGCATATTTAAATAGACTATTTCCTATCAAACAAGAGGAAAGCATCAAGCTAGAATCAGGCTGTATTTCTGAGCCAATACCAGTACATATGTGTTTTGATTTCCAAATAGTAGTATACAGTACTTTATACTTGGATTAAAAAGTATGAATTAGGTGTTTAATGAAAAAGTGTGATAACTTGTTTTGAAGGCTGCAGGGGTGAGTGATGAGACATAGGCCATCCCATCTGTTTCTTGGAGCTCTGCTTGAAAACAATTTTCACTGATAGAAGGGGATGCTGGAAGGTCATAATAAACAAGGAAGTAATTAAATGTTTTTGTAGCATCAACATTAAACAAAAGCAAGCTCTCACAAACTCTAATAAAAATGGCTTAACCCTGAAGTCACTATTTAAATGAATCCTTATGAAATTTGGCTTTTAGACAGGTTCTTTTTTATATAGTTTTATATTGACATTGTAGCAAAAATATATGCTAGGTACCTTTTGAACAGAATTGAAATCTGGGTAGAGGAAAACAACATCCTCACAGAAGAACAAGCAGGTTTTAGACAAGGCAGATCTACTATTGATAACTGCTTTGTCTTGAATCATCTAATTACCAAATATACCTATAATAGAAGACCCCTGTTTGCTGCTTTCATAGACCTTACAGCAGCATTTGATATCATAAATAGAGACATACTATGGAGTAAACTGACATCTCTTAAAATAGAATCCAGACTCCTGGCTTTGATTAAAGCCCTTTACACAAGTACCTGTTTGAGGGTGCGGTATCGGGTTAACGGGGCCCTGACTAACAGGATTTGCACAAATAAAGGATAAGGCAAGGGTATATCCTGGCCCCATTATTATTTAATTTATACATCAATGACTTTACAGGGTTAATGAAGGATACCATGGTACACATGCCGATGATCTTAAATACTTACTTAACAGCTTGCTTTATGCTGATGATATGATTTTATTATCATACACACAAGTAGGATTACATAGGCTATTAAGAAGATTTAGCTCTTATTGCCAGGATAACTCTAATCATTAGTAAATCTAAATTAATAATAATGGTGTTTGGAAGAAACCATCAGAGACATAGGTGGCAATTGGATGGTGAACCAATTGAACAGATTAATTCCTTTGTATATTTGGGCATAACTTTTTCCAAGACTGGATCTTGGACCTGCCATCATCAACAGAGTACATTTAGAGCAAAAGCCTATTTGAATTTATTGCTCAAACTAAAAAACCATAGTTATCCAGGGTCCCTAGTCGCATTAATCAAGGTTTATAAGGCTAAGGTTACCACAAGGCTGTTGTATGGAGCAGAAATTTGGGGTCTTTACTCAACCATAGTCTTAAAACAAACACAGTCCCAGCATTTGAGATGTATTTTGGGTGTAGACCCAAGAACATCTGCTGCAGCAGTTAGAGCTGAATTGGGAATTTATACAATTCAGGCATTATTTAAAATTAGAGCTTATAACTACTGGTGCAAAGTTAATGAAATGGAGACTGATAGACTATCCAAATTATGCCTACTAGAGCAAATAAAACTACAATCACAAACCTCCTGGATCATTAAACTAACACATTGTGTAAGAAGCTGTGGTCTTCCTATCTCTTGTGTAACAGGAGAACAATCTAAAAAAGAGTTGCCCAAAGAATTAAGGATATAGATGCACAAGCTGATATAGCTATCCTTAATAAGGCAGGTAACTTGAAATAGTTGAGTAAATGGTTGAGTAAATACAAATGTACTTTCCAAGTAGATAGCTACTTGAAGTCACAACTCCCAAAACGTCTTAGGGAGATATTCACAAGAGCAAGATTTGAACAGCTTGACACAATGGTTAGATACGGGAGATTTCATGCAATACCATACAATGAGCATCTCTGCATTTGTGGAGCGGCAGAGCTAGAGGACCTGGCTCACATTCTATTTGACTGTTGCCTATATAAGAGGATGAAAGTATCTTGGTCTATATATGAGGCGAATGACCCATTGGGATACCCATATCAAAATAACTTACCTAATGTCTGGCCAGAACTTGAAAATAACGTTTAAAGTAGCACAGTATTTAAACAAAATGATTTGGTTGAGATCTGCATTTGTGGGTTTGACTGGGGTAGATTGCAAGGGCGACTCTGAAATATAATGTTATTATATTTTATCCATATCTAAAATTATTGTACATTATTACAACTTTATTTTGGATTGCATTTTATTACTATTTCATCTTAAATAATATTTTGTCTAGATTTCATTTTAAATTGTATTTTATCAAGTTCCATTTTAAATAGTATTTTATCAAATTTCATTTTGAATTGCTTTTATTAAATTTTAGTAACAAATTGTTGCTGGAACTTTGCATTTTGATATGGCCCAAGGGCTAATCAATAAAGACTTATTATTATTATATAGTTTTATTAACTGATTCATCTTATTTGATTCTTAGTTATAATTTGTTTGCACAAATGTTAATAAAGGTAGACTGAAAATAATTGATTCCTTTGCTGATAATTCAACAATCATCAAAGAAGGGGATATAATAAAAATGCAGGCTAAAAATCACTATGCAATTAAAATTGTTGGGGGATTATGAGCGTATAAATGATTTTATAAGTGCACCATTTTGGATATGGTCATAATTGCATATTACCTTAAGATATTTTTACATCTAAGTAATGTTTTTCAACAGTTGCTCAAAGGATAATTACCAAATAGAAATTTTGTCTTCTACCTAAAAAAATTGGAGAAGTCATCTCATTTTAAATAATTATACTTGTATCTTTTGTCTGTTCTCTTCAATTATCTATTTATCTTTTCTTTCTAATACAATATTTCTCCTGTAATCACTGGTTGAAGGAGGACAACTTTTTATCTTTCCCCTAAATTTGACACTTGAAATAATACATACTTCCCATACTGATTCTGCTTAGCACAAAGTACTACATTTTGAAATAGTGAAACAACAATAAAAAAGGGATTGAATTTATAGTATAATCAAAACAATATTCCATAGAGAAATAAACTCTTACTTTTAAACATTTTGTATATTTCCTTTAATAAGTTATTAACTCATAATATTTCAATTTTCTAACTCAATTTCAAGTACTAATATCTACAATACAATCTTATATACTTTTGCAGAATCATATATTAAATTATAATATATTTTTTAATATCTTGTTTTAAACCTTTATGGCTTCTCTTCCCTTTTTCCCTTCCTTTCTTATCAATTCCAGTCTTTTTACCACCACCACCCCATCTCTCAAATTCCACTTTTTGGATTTTCCCTCTCTGTAGTGTTTCTCTTTTCTGTTGCTTTGTGGCATTGTATCGATTTTTCATCTTATTTTCCCCTTTCTTGGTTGCTTTTTTAGGTTCTGAATTCTGCATTTTCTTTCCCCCCTTATTCTTTTCAGCTATGATTTTTTGTCCATTAAATACTTCCTCTTGAATGTATTGTACATTAAAGATGGCTTCTCCTTCTTCATCCCAATCCTCTTGTTCTTGTATTTCTTGGTAAGTAGAAATCGCCATTTCCAAAAAACGAAAGATAGATCCAAGAGAGTCCTTGCCTTCTTGTTTATCTTGTTGTAGCTTTTGAAATTCCATTTGTAATTCTTGCACAGATAATGCCATTTTTTATTATTATTATTATTATTTTTAAAAGAGCAACCCAAATGTTTCTAGTCTTTCAAGAAGTAGTTCCCCAAAAGTCACAAAGTCATAAAGCAATCCAAAACAAAACAGACTGTTCTATTAACACTTTCTTCTTCTTTTTTTTTTCCCCTTCCTCCTGGGGTGAAATTCAATTAGGCTGTTTCGAAATAATTTTTTAGAAGCCTTATTGTCATTAATTTCTAATCTTATAAACTTCAAGCAGTCTTCTTCAATTTTACCTCTTCCTTCCCACTTATAGCAATAAACTTTTAATTTTTAATTCCAATGTTCCAAAATCTTTTATCCCCTTGGCTTTAATTTTTAGGTTTATTTACCTTCTTAGCCCAAGCAGGTTTTCCAGATTTCCATCAGCTACTTCCATAGGGAAGGAGAGTGAAAAGAAATAACTTTCCCTTTCACTTTCTTCTGCCACTTACACAGTCTTTCTGGGAACAATGTAGCAATAGAAAGGCAAATTCCAGGTTTTAAGGGCTCCTCTTTGTCCCGGCTCAGCCAAAGAAAAAACTTTCACTTTCTTCCTCCAGCACTTTCTTATCCAGCTGCAGACTTCTTTGTTCATTGTTGACCGCCGCTCCACCGCCTTGAGAATATAATAGAATTAAGAGAGTGAATAGAGGAGAGAAAATATATAGAAAATACAGAATGTTAATTAAGATATGAAACAGTATATTAAGTGAGTATGAATTTGATTTATGTCTGCATAAAAAGAGGTAAGCCGGGGTAAGCCGCTTTCCAAAGAAGTTTTGGGTATTTATGTTTTGTGTTTTGTACGTCTACATTTGAATTAATAAAATTTTAGAAGAATGTAAGAAGAATGTTGGAAGAGAATAATGAAATTGTAAATAAGACAGATGGATATAAAAAATGTATACAATCTAAAGTAAAAGAAATATAATTTGAATAAATAGAAGGAAAGGGAGTAATAAAGAGAAGTTGGGATAAGATATGAAGTTGAACAGATAAGGTAAATATATATATTTAATTGTGTTCATATGGAAATGTGATAATTTGAAATTATTCTGTCTTTAAATAAGATGTCTTATTGGTTTTTTCAGAAAAAGATCTCTTATGTTATTATATCCTATGCTTTGTTTGTCTGTATATTGTCCTGTAAAATTAATAAAATTTGTTTAAAAAAAAAAATTAGACAAGTGATACTAAAGCATACTCTCTGCTTTTTTCTAAAGTGTGCACTGATTGATTTCCAGGCATCTTGTAAAGAGATTAGTACAGATTTCTGCTTGTCCATAGAGATGGGTAACTTTCTGTGATGAGAAATTTGGCAGGTATGCATTTTCTGTATATGTATCTAATAACTATGCCAAAATTATGATATGGGATCTTAACACTACCAGAAATTAATACAATGTTACCTTGGTACGTAATTTCTTTGAAACTCATCAAATTTGGTACTTAACGTGTTATGATGTGAAAATGTTGCCCCAGTAGTCATTGTTTCTTTGGTACTCAATGCACAAGCTAGAACTTGTTGGTGTCCATTGCCTTGTGACTCACTACATTATTCCTTATGGGAAAATTTTGTTTGGTACTCATTGTTTTTGGTACTCATCATGCATCCCAGAACTAATTAATGATGAGTACCAAGGTATCACTGTACTTGCTAATGAGCTGCCAAAACAATTGCTGGAACTAGAGTTTTGCCCACCCAGTTTAAAAATACAACAGTGAAAAGCTTTTTCCTAAATTTAGGGCCTTAATCAAGAAAGAAATTCCTTGATTTAATCTCCCTAAATCAAGAAAGGAATAGGAGTGGTTGAGGATAAGAGAGGCATAGTATGTTCCCTGAAAAAAAAAAAAGTTCTTGTACTAAAAAGAAATTGCTTTAGGGGACTTCATTCCATGAATTTGGGTCCAATTTCCTTGGGTATTCCTTTCCTTTCTTTATTACTTGGATTCTGCATCTGGCAACTGGCTTCACTACCCAAATAATCAATAACATTGTTTACTCTGTCTAGAAAGCTATAATACAAGAAGTTCAAATATACATTTATCCAGAGACTCAGGGCATCACCTTCTGTTTTCTTTTATGTATATCTATGTATTATCTTGTAAGCGATTGACAAATCAAAATAAATGAATAAAAATAAATACTGGGAGTATTTACACACTTGTGTGTCCAAACACACTTGGCCAATAAAGAATTCTATTCTATTCTGTTAGTCTATTTTAATTCACAGGGTTGTTATGAAAAACATTTGTTCTTATATGCCATCCTGACAAATAATATTATTAATACCAATTTCTACATTTTAATACCAATATTAATATATATTCCCTTTCGAAAGGAAAGGAGGACAAAGAAAAGAGAAAGACACATTAGGTATAATCTTCCTCTGCCTCATTTGCATCAATTTGTAACACATAATTTATTTCTCTCTTTTTTCTGTAATGTCATTCACGACATCAGAATTAAACATGGTCCATGCCTACTTCGATATATCAAATGATATAATTTGGGACAACTTTACTTCATATTGAAGCTATCTTATTTCATTGGGTTTGTTTCCTATTCCTGTTTTCCCAATAATCAGGTTATTTTTTAGTACATTTGAATATGAACACTATGCAAATACTTATATAGACTTATTTTAATGTAGATAAATAACTTCTTTAATAAAAGGAAAACTAAAAACTAAACAGAAAATAACTTCAGCTTTTCTATTTCAAATAATATTACTGACTTCCCAGACGCTTTTCAATTATACCCAATTTTGAAGAATTAAATGCAGCAATCTAGCTCAATAATAGTAGCACAATAAATGGGGGAAAAAATTAAAAGACAAGGTCTGCTCAATTCCATGAAGGTTAAACATGCAGATTACAGCATATCCTAGCTACAGTTCAACAAGAAAGGTAATATTTAGGGACAATAGTACAGCTTTTGTAATGAGCCTGTAAGATTCATTCCCTGAGAATAGGTAAAGATATATTATATCCCATGAATTATTACAAAATTAAACATCATAAGTAATATTTCAGATCTTTGTGTGATGCATTTGCTAAAAGAACCTTTTGATGTATCATCTTTTGCTGAAGCGTTGTGAGACAGACATGGTCTGAATAAAATTCATTTCATTAGGCAGTCTTATTACATGGTGAGTAAAGATCTATACACTAGGAATATTCTTCCACCATGCCCATAACAGCATTGTCTGATGAAGCAAATACTCAGCCTGTACAAAGAAGGTTCCATGATCTCATACTAATGGTTTTCAAAGAATACATTTTCTTTATGGGCATTGCAAAACAACCTCTTTGTTGTAGAACTCCAGTGCGTAAAGATAGGTAGGTATTCAGAAGATTGCTTCTCTCACTCACTCCAAAAAATATGCATATTTCAATCTAGTCAGAGTCCAGACAGATAGCTGCTTCCAGCAATCAGAGCATCAAGGTGGGGGAGCCACTACTAGCTGTTGCATTCCTTTTTAGCACTCCAGAATCTAGTTGATGTGACCCCCTACTAATACTGTACAAGCAGCTGCCACAAAAGGAGCAATGGTTGTTCAAAGCAGCATATGGGCACAACATTACATATAGTTGGCATTATATTTGCATTTATAATTTTAATGTATAAGACCACTGCAATTCAAAACCGATACTGGTCCATTTGCATATATGTTTAGTTTGTCCTGTATTTATACCGGCTGTATTACATGATACACGTGAAACTAGCTGTATAATCTTGCCTGCTGTAGAAAAAAAATTATAATGTTTATAAAATCATCATTTGCATCCTTTTAGATTTATATGATTTTCTCTTTAATCTACAACCTCTGCTTAATTATATTGTCATGGTATAATCCTATGTATTTCTAATTTATATTTTGTCTAATTTTCCAAGGAGATTTTATATGATTGCTGCCTATTCTTAAAAATAGATATGCAACATTATGTAAACATTCAAATTATATTATGGTTGTTTGATATTCAGCTTAAATATAGCACCTGAAAACAAATACTTTTGACAATTATATTTGTTAATAGTTTATTTTAATATGCTGTAGGTTCAGTGAAGAAATTACTTCTCTTATACTACCATAATGAAATATGCTAAATCAGGCAAGCTCCCAGTCTCTCCAATCAAAAACATTTTGTGATGCTCAGGCTGTGGTTTAGCAACATTAATGCCAGGTGGGGACCTATAAATCTCAGGGGGAGTGGCAGGATGTGATGAAAATAGGCCTATCACAAAAGTGATGTATGGGGTTTCACTTTTGTTCTCCAGGGACTAAGAGAAGAATATCTGCTTCTCCAGTTTGTCAGGACAACTCCACGGTGAGTTATTCAATTACTGCAGGTCCATCATATCTGTAGATAGCTGAGCCTGACTTGGTAAAGGAACAAACAACAACTTTTGCATAACACTGAAGAACATTTTAAATCTGTCAGTAACTGCTCACTAAGTGGAGTTTGTGCTACTGGAAAAGGATGAATAACTAGGGGAATTGGTAATAGGATGTTTATTCCTCCTAATAACCTTCTAATTCCTAATATTTATCCATCATAACTATTAGAACGATGGTCTAAGAGAAATGTTGAATAGCTGGGGGGAGATATGTATGTACTGTATCTGTGTATCTATACACACACATATACACACATTTATACTACACACACTCACATAAAATATGTATATATTGTGGCAGAATACAAAGCCATTCATCTGTTGCAAAAATTTTAAAAAGAGGGTAGTATCTTTCTTATACTGCCAACAATAAGGTCAAGTGTTAAGTACTTGGAGATGCCTAATCGTCTGCTCCAATCTCTCTCTGTAGTGCAGAACATTTATGTAAAAATATTAAACCATTATATTCAATAAACCTATGCTACAATATAGCTTAGTGCCTTGTCAAAGGAAGAATTTAAAAAAAATAAAGCAAGTACATTTTCCTCTTAATAATTACAAGGAAGATTAATAGCAAAAAGGTACAAATAAAATATTTAAAAGATATGGAAGAATTTGGTATAGAATTAAGCCCTCAACAGCTCGATAAAATTCTATTAGGACCAGAAGAAAAATGTACATCCAAAATTTACAATTATCTTCTAAAATTTGATGCAGAAGAGGAGGTAGTAAAACAGAAAACGATTGTATGGATGAAAAATTTTGGATATAACATTCAATTAGGGGATTGGGAAAAACTTTGGAAGATAAATTATAAACTAACAATTGCAGCCTCATATAGGGAAAATCTTTACAAAATGTTTTATCGTTGGCATCTAGCACCATCAAGATTGGCCAAGATATACCCAAATTTGAGTCCAATATGCTGGAAGTGTAAATCAACAACTGGTATCTTCTTTCATATGGGGTGGTTGTGCCCCAAAGTTAAAAATTTTTGGAATAAAATTAGAATCTGTCTGCAAGAAATAACAAATGAAAAAATAGAACTCAAACCGGAAATGTTTCTATTAGGAATAATTAGAGGCAAATATAAAAAAGAAATTGAATATCTTATAATACATATTCTGACTGCAGCAAGATTAGCCTACTACACTCAAAATTGGAAATTGGAGGATAATCCCACGGATACTATGTTGATTAAAAATATATGGATTGTGCATATGAACATGCTTATGACAGAGTTACAAGAGAAGGAAAAAAAGAATTTTATACGGTCTGGGAGAAATTGTATGCTTGGATAGACAACAGGAAAAATAGATAAAGTATAAGGTAAATATGAATAATGTGTATATATATGTATATATGTATGTATGTATGTATGTATATATATATATATATATATATATATATATATATATATATATATATATATATATATATGAAAAGATGGGGAAACCGATGCTACGATGAATTGCAAAAATTTTAAACATGATTGGTGTATTTTTTTAATTTTGTAAAACTTTAATAAAAATTATTATTAAAAAAAAGATTAATAGCAAAAATAAGTTTTCAAATGCATGTTCAAAACCACTTCAGGATACTCAGTTTAAAGTGTTTTACATTCTTTCTAAAAGCAAAAGCTGAAAAAGAACGTTTTCCCCTCAATCTTTCTTTGCCTTTGCAATTCTGCAGACGGTTTATGTCACTGTCTAGTAAAACTTTGTGCTACAAAAGACTAATATTTTACAAATTATTATAGTTATGAAAAAAAATTCCATCCCCAGATTTTGTACTCATTTCAGATTTTCTTTATTCTTTGGCAAAATTCTGTGGATGACTTTTTTTACCAAGATATGACATAATAAATTAACATTATTCCCTTTAAAAGTGATTCATTATTTGCCACATTATAAAAATGTCCTTTGTTGGGAGGAAAGAATGAAAATGTGCAATGTGCTCATTGAATTGTATGTTTAAAAAGTGTCTTCTGGACTGCCACAAGAAATGAACAAGAACAGTGGCGTTAAATTTCTTACTAGGGGCTCCTCAATGAGAATATTAGTAACTTAATTTGGAATATATAGATCTTTTTTCACAGTGTGTGGCCACACTAAAGTGTGTTGAGTATATTGTAGTGCTGAAGCTAATTAGATCATGATAAGGCCCAAAGGCCTGGTCTCTGCCATTTCTAAACTGTGCATAGCCTCTGAAAATGATCCTGTATTCTCTGCATTGTCCAGGAAGTCCCTGAGGATATTTAGGGGTTCCTTGGCAGATGTCAAAAGCAGACTCTAGCATGAAACTACTGAATTAGAAATTATTGAAGAGTTTGATTCTATCCATTCATGCTGAAATGGGGATAATGGTTTTCTGACCCACAACAGAAGTTAATTAATGGAGAAATGCCAGAACGACTGTGTGATCAACAGTTGCAGCTGCTGCAAATTGTTGCTTTGCTTAATGAATTGTCACTGAACAGTTGGCATTTCATCGTCACTGGGCTTCACTTTTATCATTGTGTCATACACAGGAGTTTCCAACTTAAGTGCTAAGGTGTTTTTGACACCACAAGATACTTTCTCCACCCCAAATCATTTTTTACAAAGCAACAACGGCCAGATTCATCTACGATTGCATCAAAATTAGATTGCAAGGTTTCAGTAGTTGTGTATAAGATCTGAGAAGAGGGATCTCTAAAATCTTGGGATATTTTATGGATTTTTTTAAAAAGCCCCAGAAGCACATGGGAAATTATATGAAATCATACGAAGGTACGTAGCACTTTAAAAGGTTGCAGATTGTGAGTCGTGTCTACTACTACCTGCCAAAAAAGAATAATACTGTACATTACATTCTAACCAATCTTATTCAAAATAAATTAACTCTTTAAGGTTCCATAAGAATCTGTTAGTTCTCATTTTCACATTTCCCATGCCAACAAATATCTCATGACATAATACAGGAATTCTACTGCACATTGTAAAGTATTACATTGTTGGGATATTTATTTTTGAAATTGTAATTAAATACATCAGGTCTATGTTGGATTATGCAGTTCAGTACAGAAGATTTCTCCTGTGGAAATGATCATTTGTGTATCTGACTGGGAAAAGTTGGCTTTGCAACCGCTATCCACCCACTACATCACTCTCACATTAAAATGTATGGCCTAGATTGAGAAACTGAACTTTACAGTATGAAGAACAGTTTAAAAAGAGCTATCTTTTAAACAGAGATATGGAGAATGTTTAAGGGTTGTTGGTGCTTGTGACCCAATATTTCTTTTCTCAGTACTTCTCTTTGTCAGATGGATCAGACATTGGCATAAAGCAACTAGTCTGCTGCTTTTTGAACCTATTGAAGTTTATGAATTGTCATCAGAAACAGCCTCATCTAGAGTATATTAGTAGCCTACAAACAAATTAATAAGTTCATACATTATTGTTGTCAAAGTGTCCCAGTCTAAAAATCACTGCAACTGGTACATCAGCCAAAACTGAGCCAAGATTTCTCAGTCATGGTTTGCACATGCTATTCCAGTGGGAGCTAGGAGTCTCCACAAGATCCCTCAAATTATATTCTTGCTCCTTTTGGCGGAATGCAGTCCTGTCCAAAGCCAAGACTGGAACCAGAGTGAAGCCAAATTTGTAAAGAGCAGCAATTCTATCCTTAGATATTACTTGACCTTGTTATTATCTCCCATATGCTTAGGATATTGATAGCGTACCTGGTATTTCTGAAGTAGTGATATTCAACTGAGTATAATCAATATACCAGGATGATAATGTATAAAACTAACAAGGGAGAGAGGACCAAGTTCTGGGTTGCTTCTCCCATTCTTCAAAAGTCTTTCAAGTCCCATACTAAAATATTACAAATACTACATCCAATCTCCTATGCTCACAAATAGTTCAAAAAACATATCATTCAATCATGTTAAATGATACCAAGAAATCTAATAAGATCGGGAAAGGACACTCTTCCAGTAGACCAGACTAAGAAACCAACACCTCATTGTATAAGTCTAAAATTATTTCTATTGCAACAGCCATTGAAACTTGCAAAACTGAATGTGACTCCTTCCTCCTTTACTTTATCTCTGTGTGAACTAGAGAGTGAATGATACGACATATTTTCTCAGATGAGTTCTTTGGAATGGACTTAAGCCATTCTTAGTCCCATCATTGCCTTGGTAGCAGTTCTACCTCTTGTCCTTCAAGGCTATTCCCTATGCCCTCTACAATTCAGGTCCTGACATGGTTCATGCCCCGGGATATCCAATAATGATATCCCCCGGGATATCACATATCCAAATCTGAATTTCAGTCAAAGGATTCAGAAAATTCCTAAATTTTCTTTAGCCTCCTCTGGAATTAAAGCCTTAGAACAATCTCTCACATAGAGGTCAGCTGTTTTTATTCCAATGGCTATATTGAATAACCCAGTTAAAAGGATGTGGGAAATTAGTGGACACATAAATACTTGATATACTGAGATACTCAAAATTTACTCAGGAACAAATAACTTCCCAAAATTTCATTTTCCCAGGGCCAAGTTACATAGAATTAAAATTCTAGAAAAAGCCAAGGAGGGCCAAACGGTTCTATTTATGGAAGCCTTAAGACAAGAAGTATTGGGATATCTGAAAATTATCAGATATTCGTTAACATGACATACAGCTTTCTTTCCTTTTCATAGAGCTGATAAACCTCAGCCATTCATTGTAAGATTCCTTAGTTTTGCCATTTTAGAGAGTTGTTACCTGCTCAAGTAACTGATGAAGACAAAAATAAATCTCAGATTATATTTTTACCAGATTATAGCAAGAGAGACATATGTTCAAGAGAACCAGAA
Source organism: Pseudonaja textilis (assembly GCF_049901715.1). Classification (NCBI taxonomy): domain Eukaryota; kingdom Metazoa; phylum Chordata; class Lepidosauria; order Squamata; family Elapidae; genus Pseudonaja; species Pseudonaja textilis. The sequence goes on from NC_141997.1 coordinate 16,865,992, forward strand.
ATATTGCTCAAGGAAAGCATTGTCAATATTTTATCAGCTCACCAGTAGTCTTTGTTCTGAGAAATTATTTCACAATCATTTGGAGGCTGAAAACTATCTTACCAAACTTGGTCTGAACTTTTTATCATGTTTTGCTATTATGCTTATTTGCATCCAGGATGTATGGCTATTTTAAATCTTTGTACTTTTGCTTGTTTTATATATATATATACAGTACATTCTTGACTAAAAGAAAAAGTTACAATGTGCTATGTTCTACTTCCCCCCCACCCTTTTTTTTTGGTTCCACAAACTTCACAAACAAATGAAGACCCCTGCAGGCTGGTAGCAATAGCAATAGCACTTATATACCACTTCACAGTGCTTTACCCACTATCTCTAAGCAGTTTACAGAATCAGCATATTGCTCCCAACAATTTTACCAACCTTGGAAGGAAGGATGAGTCAACTTTGAGCCAGTCAGGATCGAACTGCTGGCAGTCAGCAGAGTTAGGCTGCAATGCTGTATTCTAACCACTGCACGACCATAGGTCTTAGTACCTGCTTTCAGAATAACACATGATTTGCATGAGACAGCATCTGAGCCTTGCCTCGCATTAGCTGAGACTTCTCAGCCAGATCCAGAGCCCAGCATCATCCAATTTGGCTTGTACAAAAAACAGAAAGCCAAACTGAATGATGCTGGACTCTGGATCTGGCTGAGAAGTAGGCTGGATTCTACAAGTCTCTTAGTGGCTATGTGGGAAGCAAGTCTCAGCCTACAGGTTGTAGCAGCCCGCTCCACACATACTAGTAGTTTCTGTTGTTTAGCTTTAGGCTGAGTGACCAGGTTGGGACCAGACCAAAGACCTGAATGGGTAGAGACATAGGTGCTACAGAGTTCCTGTGATCAGTTATAAGGGTGGGCAACCATAGGGGCACTGCAGAGGCTGCAACTTTGAGGCCGGGTTATAAGTAACTTTTGGAAGTGGGGGAGAATCTGACTTGGTGAGGTCATTAAGTGAGCAGTCATAAGTCAAGGATTATTTATACTCATTTTGTCTCTATAGATAAAATAGACATGTATACACACACACACACACATATGTATACACACACATACACACATATACATATATAGACATACACACACATACATATTTTTGCTGATTTTGATGTAAATGAAATCTAAAAAAGCAAATGTTGCCATTTTAATTGATTTTCTGAGTAGATGATTTAAAAGCAAATATCAGGTGAAAGAAATTCTTAATATTATTGCTAGACTAGGTGATCAACAGCTGCTGAATTTAAATGATCTAATGTGATATATATTCTCCAGACCAACTACATAATAGGTTTTAATCTCTATATTAAGTAACTGAGTCATGTAATAGTAGAAAAGTATCTGACTCAAACATTTGATATCTTTTTAGATTATAACTATCTACAACCCAAATTATATTTTCTCTTTCATAATATTTTGGAAGATTAATGACTGGATTTAATTTAGTAGCCTTTGGCATCTTCCTAATATTATGCAATAAGAACATACTTTCCTTACTTTCACATATCAAAATTGTTTTGGGTTAGATTATGTCCAGATATGTCATTGATATGCCAATCACAGAGGTTTTATTATTATTTTCTTTTCCTGAGAAATGTTGTTGTACTCAGGAATGTTCAAAACCCATGTGTCAAGTGAATAAGGAAATGTTTATAAGAAAATAACAACCAATTGAATCATTAATTTACATATTTTTTTCAAAATTTATCTAATAAATGTTCTATGAGTCTGGCTTTGATCATGTCTGTGTAGGGTGGAGATGGGGAGGGTTAACATCATCCTTAACTTTTTCATAGTACCCTAGCAGTTTTCAAATCGTGTGCTACAGTATCCCGGAAGCCAATAGTTCCATGTATTAAGTAGTAAAACATTCCATGATGCACAGTTTGGGACGTGGCTATGTGACCTATATCATGGCATCATGGAATGACTGGTATAGTGCACTAGCAACAATATACCAGCATGAATGAACTGATACATGATTCATGAATTATGTAATTAATCACAGTTAAATAGTTTATTGAATCCTATTCAAAAATTTAATACATGAATACCCCAAAACAAAACTACAGGAACTCACTGACCGCTCTGTCTCAAGGCCTCTGAGAATCACCAGGTCTTCAAGCACTTTCTGAATGTCATCAGGGTGGGAGTCATATGGATCTCTAGGAGCATCATATTCCAGAATGTCACAACAGACAAGACATACTTCCAAAGTTCTCCTAGATGACACTGTTTAACCAAAAGGACCAGTAGTGTACCAATTCTGAATTGTAATCCTACTTTAGGCATAGGAGTCAACTGAATAACTTCGGACTCATCCACTGCCTCCTTGAGCAATCATTTCCAAAAAGTTTCAAAAAAAAGTGCATTAATATGTTTCAAAACTGATTCAAAGATATATAGATATACAAAAGAGCTGTATGAAACCTTAAATGTATTTCATATTTTGTCCAGAAACAAAGTGGCAGCCATTACATAGGTATAATATCTGAGGTGGTATTCAGCAGGTTCTGACCAGTTCTGGAGAATCGGTAGCGGAAATTTTGAGTAGTTCGGAGAACTGGCAAATACCACCTCTGACTGGAGATTTTACAGTATCCTTCCCCTGCCATGCCCACCAAGCCATGCCCACAGAACCAGTACTAAAATTATTTGAATCCCACCACTGTATAATATGGTCCCTTTGAGTACCTCTTAACAGTGGTGGGATTAAAAAAAAAATACTACCAGTTCTGTTGGTGTGGCTTGGTGGGCATGGCAGGAGAAGGATACTACAAAATTTCCATCCCCCCGCCCCCACTCCTGGAGGAAGGTTACTGCAAAATCCCCATTCCTGGGAGAAGATTACTACAAAATCTCATTCCCTCCCCACCCACCCCACTAACCTGCTTTCCAGCTCCATTCTCCTGTGCAGGGCAAGTCCCAGCCCATCAGCTGGGACTCGGGAGGCAGAGAATAGATGGGGGCAGGGCCAGTTAGAGGTGGTATTTGCCAGTTCTCCGAACTACTCAAAATTTCCATTACCAGTTCTCCAAAACTGGTCAGAACCTGCTGAATACCACCTCTGCCCCTTAAGACCTGGGTACCAAATTTTGTACCAAGTGAAGTCTCTATACCACATACAAAAGCAGTCCTACAAATATTACATTATTATAGTCAAGCCTGAAGGTTATCAATACCTGAACAAAATTTGAAGGTCATTTTCTCTCAAGAAGGGATACAGGTAGCGTATCAATCAAAACTGATAAATATTGTTCCTGATTGTTCCCTCATTCCATGAAACGAACAGTGAGAAACTATCCCTTCTGGGATAGTTTAATCCCATTTATAACAGGAAGGTATACCATGTCCCTGGAATTATCCATCTTGTTTAGATTCAATTTCAATTCACTGTTCCTCATTCAGGCTATTATTGTCTGCAAGCCAGCATTCAGGTGAGCCAATCCCTGTGCTGTGTCACAAGAAATATATTTTAAGGCCATCAGAGTACTGATAGTACTCTGCTCCAAATATCTTGATGATTTTTCCCAATATTTCACACAGATATTAAAAAGCATTAGAGACAGAATGGAGCCCTGAGGGATCCCATACAATTGCTCCTTTTTCAAAGACCAACTGTCTCCAAGTAATACTACCTTAAATGTCTGAACAGTAAGACTAGAATGCTACAAAGTTATGCCCCTCATCCTGAATCACTCAAGAAATTCAGAAACAGATTATTTGAAGATATTGCGAGCTGCAATCGAGCAAAGCCAATATAATCACACTCAATCTACACTGGTGTGTGGATCCCCAAAGATCATCCATCAGGCCAGCCAACTCTGTAGCCTAAACTGAAGCCTGAATCAAAAAGGTCAAGATAATTCACTTCTTCCAGGACTGCTTGTAGTTGAGAAGCCTCCTGTGCCTCAGCCATCTTAACCAAACATGGAGAGAATAGAAGCTAAGCTAAAATTGTTTTATTTATTTATTTAGTCAAGCAATTATAAGATAACAGGTATAAGTATAAACATAGTTATGGATACATGGATACATATAAGAAAAATAAAAGAAACAATAGGACAGGGACAGTAGGCACGTTTCTGTGCTTATGCGCGCCCCCTACAGACCTCTAAGGAAAGGGGTGAGGTCAATAGTAGACAGTCTAAGGTGAAAGTTTTGGGGGTTTGGGGAAGAAACCACAGAGTCAGGTAGAGTATTCCAGACATTGAGCACTCTGTTGCTGAAGTTGTATTTCCTGCAATCAAGTTTGGTGCAGTTTACCTTGAGTTTGTATCTATTGTGTGCTCTTGTATTGTTATGGTTGAAGCTGAAGTATTCATTGACAGGTAGGACATTGCAATGTATAATTTTATATATTATACTTAGATCGGACCGAAGGTGGCGTAATTGAAGGTTTTCTAGGCTAGAATTTCAAGTCTGGTGGCATAAGGTATTCTGCAACAAGTAGAGGAGTGGAGAACTCTTCTTGTGAAATATTTCTGGACTTTCTCAACTGTGTTAATATCAGATACGTATTGCAGGTTCCAGACTGATGAACTGTATTCAAGTATTGGTCTAGCAAATGTTTTGTATGCTCTCGTTAGTAGTGTGATATTACCAGAGAAAAAGCTATGTAGGATTAGGTTAACAACTCTTAATGCCTTCTTGGCTATGTAGTTACAGTGGGCTCTAGAACTTAGATCATTAGAGATGAGAACTCCAAGGTCCTTTATTTATTTGTTGAGATTTGAAGTTGCCATTTGTTTGACCATTTTGATATATAGTCGGGGTCTTTTTGAAGGGTAGCAGTATTGTCTGTGGTGTTTAATAGCTTTACATCATCAGCAAAGAGAACGCAGTTGCTCTTAATATGATCACAGAGGTCATATATGTAGAGTATGAAGAGAGTTGGTCCTAGAACACTGCCTTGGGGGACACCACTGTTGACAGGTACAGAATTTGATAGGACGCTCCCAATTTTGACCATTTGTTGTCTGTTTGACAGGAATGCTTCTATCCAGTTTATTCAACTGTCCAGAGATACCATAAGATTTTAGTTTTAGGAGTAGTTTGTCATGTACTCATGAATCAAAGGCTTTACAGAAGTCTATGTAGATTCATCTATTGCTTTGCCTTGATTGAGTTGTGTAGTCTATATGTTTCTGCAGTGTAAGAGTTGCAGATTACATGATAGTTTTTTCCTGAAACCAAATTGTTTATTAGAGAGTCGGTTGTTTGTCTCTAAGTGGAAGATAATGGATTGGTTAATAATTGATTCCATGACTTTACAGGTGACTCAGCATAAAGAGATTGGTCTGTAATTTTCAACTAGGCTGGGGTCTCCCTTTTTGAAGATGTGGATGACCGTGGCTTGTGACCATAGTTTTGGCAAGGAGCTGGTCCTGAAAGATTTTTCAAAGATTAGGCTTAGAGGTTCGGCTATGGCAGTGGATAGCTTTTTTAAGAAGTAGGCACATATTCCGTCTGGTCCAATACATAGAGATGGTTTTAGATTGCGTAGTGCTTTTTCAATGTTGTCTTCTGTGAAATCAATATGTATTAGATCACTGTAGTTGTCTGTGGTTTGACTAGGAAATATTGGGCATGATCCATTGCTGTTTACAAATAATGAGCCAAAGAATGTGTTAAAGAGGTTGGCTTTAATGGTGTCGTCTTTGAGGTATTCTGTGTAGGCCTCTTAATAATTGCCTCCTTTAAACAAGAAAGGATTTTGTTCTTCCTAAAGACTTATTTATTATGTTAATTAAGGTTAAATATCTCAAACCAGATTGGACAGAAATCCAGAAGACAAATAGTAGAACATAGCTTTTCAAGCATCCTTTCTGCATGTTCAGGTATTTCAAATTGAAATATATTAAGTCTATCTTTATAAGTTTCTTGAACTTCCCATTGCTAATTCTAAATTGAAGGTGACATCCAAACTGAATATGGTTTAGATCAATTTAAATCATTATAACAAATTTCTGAAATGTAAGACTCAAACCATTCACAAACCAAAACAGTGGACCAGGAATTTTGTAGATGCAATAAATGCAGGGGGAAAGGCAGGGGTTTTTTTTTCTACCTTATATCTTCCTATCAAGAGCCAGTTTGGTTAAAGCAGGGCTGTCAAATTTGTGGCCTGTGCCAGATGTGTCATGCGCTGGCCATGCCCATGCCTGGTTTAGTGAAGGGAAAATAAGTCCTGATAAATCACGTGATGCCTCCGTGATGATGCAAGTTTGACACTCTTGGGTTAAGGCATTAGATTAAAAGGCTGGAGACAGTTCTAGTCCTGCCTTGGGCACAAAGCCAGATGCATATGCAGAACTGGTCTTCGCAATAGCCCATTTGAAACCCATTGCCAACTTGAAGGCCTCCCATAAATAAATACTGAATATTTGAAAAAGATTTTGAGCTATGTATTCACTTAATTATTACTCCATCCACCCCACACTTAAATAATTTATAATCAGCATGTTATGGAATAGTCCAGCAAGTGCTTTGCTGAAGTTGATATCAAGTCTATAAAAACTGTGAGAAAGTAAGATACCTAAGTAAAAGAATTATATAATACAGAAACAGGAGATGTTCAGCTAATGTGTAAAACAGGATTTCCAATATGTGATTTATCAGCATTTAAATTAGTATTTGTTATTCATCAAACTACAAGGAAAATTTCAAACAATGTGTTCATACTTTGTGGAGTTGTTGTGATGCTGTTGTCTTTATAACAATTTAAAGCTCTTTTTCCTTTCATTTTTTCTTGTTTTGTTGTAATTTTTTTTATTATTGCCATGTGTATTCATGCTAAGATTATATTATTCATTCTGTTGAATTTTTCTAATTGCCATCATCAAGGTTGGCCCAAGGGATTTTGCTGCCAAAATAGATCCCCAAATCCCCATTCCACCACAATTAGAATAAATTCCACCATTGAAATATCGTCATGGCTTCCTTTCTCCACTCACCCTGCTCTTTTTGCAGTTGAGAGAATATGTTTCATGTTCAATGTTAAGCCTGGCCATTCACACACACACACACACACACACACACACACCAAAAAACCCCACCTCGTTCTTTCCTTTGCATCTGATATTGCCTTTTGAGTTTGTTTTAAAGAAGATGCTGGAAAATAAAATGTTCTAGCCCTTTGATTGTCTTAGGCACTTTTCTGTTTCTCCCTTCCCAAGAGAAAATTGCCAAGCTTTTAAAAGATATATTGAGAAGTAAGTTGCTTCTAAAATTGATGCTGGTAACCATCAATATTGATGGGTACGCATGCATTACTCATGCAACACATGAGGTTTACCAAATTAATATGTTCTTGGATTATCACAATGTTTACTACACATTTCAAAGATCGGAATATGTAGCAATTTCTGATGAAGTGAATTTTAAAGGGTGTAAAACATCCTTCTTCAAGGTGGTGTCCTTTGAGTATGTCAATCATGCTGGCTGGGAATTAATGGAGCTGGACTGACTACACCAAGGGGCATTGGTCAGTGAAGACAGTTGTAATTGATGTATTTTAAAGATAGTCTGTCTTAAGAGGAGAAAAGTCTTCTTTTAAATGCCCATATTAAAAAACTGATATGTAACCACAAAGTTTCAATATTACTCAGACAAGAAGCTGTCTTGTATTTCTTACCCAGTTTCCCCTGATGCTACTACAATATTATAGTTCCATCTATCATCTTCTGCCTGAAGGATAGCACAAACAGAAATAGTTTTCATGTGATTAAAAAAACATACCATAAGGCAACTTTTTCATGTTGCTGAATTCCTGTGTGTGTACAAGTTCATGCAAAATCTGATCAGTTTCAGCAAGAGAACTACATCCAAATGTACTCATTCTCAATTCTTTGGATGCAGCCAGCAATGGAGATAATGGTTGGGGTTTTGTCATCAGCTGAATGATGATTCCATTAGATGTTTGCAGTTAGAAGTCTCTTTAGTGAAGTGTAGCAGTGAAAAGACAAATTGGCCTTTATGAACTCTTCACTATTAACACAATTTGTTTTACCACCAGTTGACAACTTTAGGAAATTGCTTATAATTGGCTGCTCTGTGGAGCACAAAGCTCTGTGCTATTATTATGATATTGATTTTCAATAATTCCCTCCCCCTCTCATTCTTTCCTAGTTTACCTCTGTCCCTCTATTTTCTGCCATAAAGGCAGGCAAAGGAAACAGTAGAAGAGAGTCTGCCATACCTCTAGAAGTTCAGTGTAAAAATAAAATATATACAAACTGCTGGTTAAAACATCTGAGGTAAATATTTTTCTGCATGCAGAGTTACATTTTCACACCTAAAGCGGGACAGAATGGAAAAACAACTCTGTGGGATATTCATTTTAATCAAAGAATGAATTGTATTGCCAATGTGGAGAAAGAAGATGAGATTTGTTCTTTAATTGATTAGGTAACATAAAATATCAATACTACAATTGATGATGTCTCTAAAGTTTTTAGAACTGGGACCTAAACAAGTAAAACTTTTAATGTCTACATCAATCAAATAAATTTATATCCCATTTCTCTTCTGCTGTTAATTCTTCCATTCATTAATTTAACATTAATCTTGAGCCTTCTCTAAAACATGCATATCTCAGTAGTTAATTGGCATTATTTATTGTCTGATAACCTTTTTTACAATAGTTATTGGTTTTTTCTCTCCCTCCCTCCCTCCCTCCCTCCCCCCTCTCCCTCCTTTCCTCCCTCTTTCTTTCTTTCTTTCTTTCTTAATTGAAAGCACATGCAATCATCCCTCTGGCCAAACCATACATTCTCCTGCTTTGATTCTCTCTCTGTCTTATTTTCAGATAAAAAGAACAATGATGCTTGGAAAATCTGTAAAGACAATTTTCTGGTGCTTCTCAGTAGATAGACAGTTTAAAGCATGGTGACAAGCAAAAGTCTTTATCATGAACACAGGAAAGCTGTTAGTGATTTAGAGAAGTATTCCCAATTCAATTAATTCAGAATTTGGAGGTTAAAGGGAACAGAGATGTTGGGTGAGGCCTATTTTTTGTTTTACATGGTAAATCATGGTAAATCAAAGTCCGTTTCCCAATATTGCTTGGATTTCAGTTCTGACCCACCTTTCTCAGAAGGAAACAGTGGGCCTGCTTCAATTCTCTCCTCCTTACTTCTTTGCTTCAGAGATGTCAAGCAATTAGTGAGATACTTTTAAAAATCAAGTCCTGAAGTTCTCTCCCTCCCAGGAGAATTTTGACCAGATCTGCTATAAAACCCTACCCAATCTTTGATCTCCCAACAACTTGTTCTCTTTCAGTTCCTCAAAACCCAGCATTATTACAAAGCTTAAGTCAATCGCTTTTAACTTTTCAAATATTTATTCTCTTGCTTCCCAATGGGATGTTAACAATAAAAAGAATGATGGGCTTCTACATTTGTTTTTACTTTACATAAATGAATTAGGCAGTTTTGGCTAGTTCCGTTTATACCCTCAACAATGTAAGCCAAGGGACATAAAAGGCACTTGGTACCCCCTTGTGCTGAATAAGAAAAACAAGAACATTCAGGAAGGTATCTCTCTTTTTTCTCTTCCTAAATATGAATGAATGTTCTGGTCTCCCTTTTCATAAAGGAAGCATGCAATACTAACAGCCAATTGTTTGCCTTCATTTTTAAGAGAAAAAAAAAACTTCAAAGGTCTCACTTGATTATATGCCTTTCTCCATGTTTCATCCCTCATAACCATTGTTTAATGATTTTTTATTAGAAAAGCATGGCTGCACTTATGGAAAAAATCTTTCTTTGAAACTAGAAGAAGACCGTGTTTTTCCTAGCATTAGGCTGTTAGTTTTTAATATCAAGTTTGCACTGGGGTTGTCTCCTGGTGCATTTTGGAATCATAAGCCAGCAAAATGAGGCCAATAGGAAGGGAAATAATGAAGGAGGGGAAGATTCCCTTTGAAGTGTGGATAGCAAATCCACACAACTTTTCTGGACTCCTGTTTTCTCCATGCTTGCTCTACGGTTCATAAAAAATTGTATATTATTTAAGCTTCATTTTACCACCCCCTAATCTTTACATAGAAGAACAGATTATGGTTATTGTTAGTGTGGGCAGAAGAGGAAAATGTCATTAAAACAGAGAATAAATAACTGGAATAATAAGTTATTGCTTAGTTCACTATATTCTCAGAAAATATTTAACAATATTCTCAGAAAATGTCAGCAGATATTTTGGATAAATACTGAAGCTTCTATCACTCCAGTCGTATTCAGTGAAGAAACAAAAAGGTAGAGAACTGTTTGATGAAATGGCATTCATATTTCACTAATCACTGCAAACATGATCATATCATGATGTCAAGCTATTCAAAATAGATCAGACTAGGAAATCAAAGTTATGAATGCTAATACTGGTTTTATTATAAGGTTACAAGTCTGCAAGAGACCTAGGGGATGTCAAGCCTGAGACACTTTCTCAAATTACATTTCTGTCCCAGATTTATTGACTCAGTTGTGGCTCTTCCTTCAGTTCCTCAAGGTTACTCTTTCATGCCATTACACATTATGATGCTGTAATTTCTATCCTTTTCCTTCACATATTACTTTCCTGTTCCAATTTCTAGATGCTATGCACATATTTAAATTTGATAAAGAGCGCCCCACTGTATTTCCTTCTGTCTCATAATGTACATTATGACATAGAATCCTACTGGTTTACAAGAGCAACATAGAAATTGTCGTGCTGTGGAAGGGCATCTTTCTGGTTTGGAAAGGGCATCTTTCTGGTTCTGATACTGAATGTGAGAAAGTGGCATTAGAAAATTTGTACACATCTTCCGCAGAAAAGATGCCTTAACTAAAGATGAGCAAATCACAGAAATTAAGCAGTTCCCTATGGGGAAGAAATCGTATTGTAATTTGGAAGCTCTAATAGCTCAAACAGATACAAACCCAGTGTTAACCACTCCAAATTGATTGCAGAATGTACAACTTCAGCAACAGAGTGGTCAATGCCTGGAATGCACTACCTGCCTCTGTTGTTACATCCTCAAACCCCCACTCCTTTAACCTCAAACTATCTACTATTGACCTCACCCCATTCCTAAGAGGTCTGTAAGGGGTATGCATAAGTGCACTATCGTGCCTCCCGTCCTATTGTCCCCATTTAATCGGACCTATTTTCTGTATTCTTACTCATGTTTATACTTATACCTGTTATTTTGTAACCGATTGACAAATCAAATAAATAAAATAAATAAATAAAAATAAATAGTGGCTTAAAGACACTGTAGATGGTCTTTGTTCCAGCAGTTCAAGTCGTAGCAATGCATGATGGGGTGAGTTCTTATCACTTGCCTTGGCTTCTGCCCATCTAGCAGTTCAAAAGTATGTTCTATGTGAGTAGATAAATAGATATGACTTTAGTGTGAAGATAAGTTAGTACATTGAGTGGACCATTAGAATCCTGTAAGCACTGAATTTTCCCAGTTGCAATGTCCATGAGGAAGTTTTGGTTGAGGGAGTGCATCTCAGAAGATACTGCAGAAAAGCCAATTGTCTTTCTTTCAAGTGAGGAGCTAGTTTGCCTCCCTATGGCACACATTGGGAAGCATGCAAGCATGTACCAAACAGAGCTAGTAAACGGGCAGCCAAACTATTACTCTGAATTAGCATTGTAGTGTCCTGGTCAGTGTAATATTGCCATATGTTAAATAAAATAAACCAAATTGTTAAATTGACTTGCTGCCATGTCAGAAGGGTATTTATTGAAAGACCCAAAATATGCTGCTGACACACACCATTTTACTTTTTTATCTACTTATAAGTTAAAGGAGATATTCAAATGCTGATATTATCTGATTCTTCTATTATTTGATGTTTTTGATAATCAGAATTCAAGCCCTATTATCACAATTAATATTGATAATCAGAATTCAAGCCCTGCAAAAACACAGTAGGAAATTCATGGTGGAAGGCCTTTATGTAAACATAAGGGATTTAGAAGGGGGCTGATCCTAGAAAAAAGCAAAGCAGTCTTTTAAATGCCAGATCTGAAAGGCAATATATGATCAAAGAGAACTATGTGACCTACAATTTTTGCTATTCTCTGTAAGTTGGAATTCAGTTTTCAGATACATTGCAAAATGCTGCTCTATCACCAGTGTTGAAGAACATAAGAATAACCTTACTGGATCAGGTTAGGGCAAGTCTTAGTTCTTTGTTTCTCACAATGTCCAAGAAAATGCTTTAGAGTTCTTAGAAACAGGAGGGGGAGTTGCACATTTTCCTTCCAACCAGGACATAACATTGTGATTTTGTAAACCCACCCATGTTTAGTTGTTATCTCCATGTTGAATGGTAATAAATTCCACAAGTAATTGTTGGAATGCTGTATAAAGAAGTATCTTATCTTTAAATGTGCTTCCAATCAGCTTCCTAGGATGGCCTGTGATTTCAGTGTTTTGAAAGAAGAGAAACATACTGTCCACCTTTTCTATCATATGCATTATCTCAGATACTTCATCATAACTATCCTAAATTATTTTTCTACCAAGCTAGGGTCAAACACTCTCCTTTTATGGTATGGAGTTTGACCAGCTGATCATTTTGAATGATTTTTTTCTGCATCTTTTCCAGCTCTATTGAATCTTTCACTAAATATGGTACCCAGATCTGTAAACATTATTCCAGATGCAAACCTACAATAGATTTTAGAAGGGCATAAGAATGCCAGAACTGTATTTTATTTATTTATGAACTCTAGCATACATTTTTCCTTTTTGCCTTTTTTCACAATTGCTGCAAACAAAATCTATATCTTCACTGAACTATCCACTGATACTCCATTATCTTTTCTTGCTAGTTTCAGATACTGTAGCCTATCAAAGTGTATAAAGTTAGGGTTCTTTGATAAATTGTCCAGCCTTTATAATTTATTTGAATTAAACTTTGTTTCTCATTTTATTGACCATTCAGCAATTTATATAGATTCTTCTGAAATTCATTTTGGCTATTGATATGATGGTATACAAAAATCTGTTTATACTCAAGTCAAACTAACTGCTGAACAAATTAAAAATCATTAGCCATATATAAAAATGACTTCTTTCACTTCTTTGTTGTGTGATGGCCTGCTTCCCTGGTTCATTCTCTCTTTCAAATATATTAGAAGTGGTCTAATTGTTTTCCTTAATGATATTTGCCATATGGTCCTCCATAAATAAATATATGTCTTTGGTTTGTGACTGTATATTTTTATGCTTCTGTTTGTTCTCCTTGCTGGGGCAGATTTTCTACCACCTTCTAAATAGTTCACTGGGCACCACTAGAAAACCAGTTTATAGTTCTTAGTTCTTAGTTTATAGAATGCATTTAAATGAGTTTAAATGGAGTATGATTAAACACTTCATCTATTTCTATACTGTAAGTGGTCTATCCTGATACAATAGTTCCTTTCAGGATTTAATGGTCCTAATAATTTTCTAGCGCCTCACTGATTCTTTCTGAATCTAATAGATTTCTCCAGCAAATTGAGCAATAGTTCCATTAGATAAGAGATAGAAGAAATGAAAGGATCTTCAAAAACTAGGTGGCTGAAGTTTACATGATATTTGATCAATATTCTGAGGATCCCTTCTAGTGTTCTCCTAGCCTCTTCCTTCGAAACATACACATTAATTCAACTACTGTAGTGAATATTAAACAGAAATGAATTGGGATATTTTTTTTAACTAGTGGTGAACCTTTGTTAAGAATAAAATCGCAGGTTAAAAGCTTTGAACTTTGGAACTTGAAATAAGCAAATGTAATGCTGAGTATGCACATTTCCTATTATGGCAACACAAAGGCACAGCTCAAGGTTTCCTGCCTTTAGGATAAAGGGATATTTTTTGTGCCCTATTTAAATATACTTTGTAATGAACATATTTATTCACATACTTCAGCCCAGGTATAGTTTCTAGTGTGGCCTCCACTTTCATGTAGATGTCTTTTAGTATAATATTTTCTGGAAGAAACCTTTACCTTTAACTAATTAGAAGTTAAAAAAGAAAAATGAAAATGAAAAGCAACCCAGAAACAATGGAATGAAAATATTTCAGGAAAGGACAAGGCCATAGGACAACAAAGCACTTGAAAGCACATGGGAAAAAAACAGATGTGAAAATATTATAAATCAAAGCAGAAGGTAAAGCTAAATAATGTTATTCTTATTAAGGATTTTGATGTGCCACATTCACAGTAATGCTTCATTTCCTGCAGATTATAGGCAAATCAAATCTTACTTTGGGTTTCTGTATCTGCCTAAGAATTTATTATTTTGGCATTTTCATATCAACATTAACTCTGGTCCAAATTTGAATAATGGAACAAATACTATATAAGCCGGTAGCAAGCATTAAAATTTTATCCTGTTTAAAATGGATACGTAAATTTAAAGAAAAACAAATATATAAAAAGTGTGAATATTTCCACATTAATAGGCACGGATTTGATCAAAAAAATTGAAAAATGAAAAAAAAAGGAAAATAATGGTCTAAATAACAAGTAGCACATTTAGAAAAAGCAAACCAGGGGGCATTGCAATATCTGGCTAAACTATTGTTTTAGCTATGTAATCTCAAATCACCTATTTCATTTTATTTCAGAAGGGATTACTTTAGCAGGCAGTTTGTATTAAAGGCAACACCTATAAATGAACATCTGATTGCTAAAATTTAAATACAAACTAAGAAAAGACTGCATAACCAATATCGGGGGTGGGGAGAACACTTTTAGAAATCCAGATGTTTTTTGCTCTTATGATAACTTTATTCTCAGCATTTTCCCTGATTCAAGTCCTGTGGTAAATCAGTTTTCTCAAAGTGGGAAGGCCGGCTTCTCATTCACTTCACACACATATCCTGTTTAATGGATTAATTAGGCATATCAAATGGATAACTGCACATGCAATTCTAAAAAAGGATAGAAAGGAATTACTCACATCAAGTAGCAACACAGAGCATTTGGCTCATAACAAAATAATCTGTATAATGAAGTGTAAGGGAGGGCAAATCTATAAAGCTTTGCATTAAGATCCTGGTTGAACTAGAATAGATTTTTCTTACGATTATGATTTCTATGCCACAATACTTGTTTATTTTTCCAGTCTCCATGAAACAAAGAATCATAAGAACCTGACCCCACAAAAACTACTGAACAAACTATTTTTACATAAAACTGCACCACCACCTCATCTGAGGATATGGAAATGGAAATTGTTTCCTGACAATAAGCTTGGGGGAATGAAGAACTGGAGCACTAAATTCCACTTTGGCATGCTGCTATCCAAGCAGATTTGGATAAGCTATTTGAATTACCAAGACTATTTTTTAACTAAGAACACTTTGCCCTCATTCACTCTTTAACAAATTTGGGAAACATTGCAAATAATGATCTAAGTGCTAGAGCCCTGTGCAACTACATAGCCAAAAAGGCGTTAAGAGTTGTTAATCTACATAACTTTTTGTCTGGTAATATCACACAACTAACTAGAGCATACGAAACATTTGCTAGACCAATACTCGAATACAACTCATCAGTCTGGAACCCACATTATGTATCTGGTATTAGCATAGTTGAGAAAGTCCAGAAATATTTCACAAGAGTTCTCCACTCCTCTACTCCTTGTAGAATACCTTATGCCACCAGACTTGAAATTCTAGACCTAGACCTTGAATTACAGCGTCTTTGGTCTGATCTAAGTATGGTATATAAAATCATACATTGCAATGACTTACCTGTCAATGAATACTTCAGCTTCAACCATAACAACACAAGAGCACACAATAGATACAAACTCAAGGTTAACCGCACAAAACTTGATTGCAGGAAATACGACTTCAGCAACAGAGTGGTCAATGTCTGGAATACTCTACCCGACTCTGTTTTTTTCCCCAAACCCCAAAAACTTTAACCTTAGACTGTCTACTATTGACCTCACTCCTTTCCTAAGAGGTCTGTAGGGGGCATGCATAAGCATACCAACATGCCTACCATCCCTGTCCTATTGTTTCCTTTATTTTTCTTATATGTACCCATTTCATGTATTCATAACTATGTATATACTTATACCTATTATCTTGTAAGTGATTGACAAATCAAATAAATAAAATAATAATAAAACATTTGACTAGACAATGCCAGCCCAAGATGGCATTGTTCTATTTTTCCTATAGAGTAATGCCTGAACACAGCTGCTATTCTCTTGTACGGCAAGACAACCCATATCCTCCCCTATGAGACAACTGAACTGTTTCAATTTCTGGAAAAAATTAGTGTTGATCAAGCCTGCAGGAAACAAAGAAAAAGGTGCACACTCAGGATTGTTAAATAAGATTTTTGTCTTCAAAGATGGTTGCCTCATTTATAACTGTTCAAAAAAATCTGCTGCTATTCCTAGTAAAAAAAAACAACAACCTATAATCTTTAGTAATGGCCAGTTCTTGAAGCCCAAGACAGATTCATATTTATCACAGAGGAAACATCATTGCCAGCCTTATCGGTAGAGTCAACTACCACAATCCTAACCATGTTAGCTTTGAATTATATTTGATTAGGCTTTCATTATAGCAAAGTCTATGTGGCCACAGTTGACACAAGTTTTTCATGTCCTATTCATTTGCTGCCAATAGGCAGCAGAGGGAGGATTTTGATGGCACAAGACACTGCTTGGATGACAGAGCTGTGGTAACCAAATGCTAAATGTGTCTGAGTTTCTTTTTTACATCTCTCATATATAGTATAATCTATAATCAATAAACCTCATTAATTACCAGACAGCTGCAAATCATAAAAGGTACTAAAGGCAATGCAAAAAATAACCCCGAACAATACTCAAATAATCTAGACAGGGTTTTAGTTGCCTGTACAGGTAATGCTTGATTTACTACTATTCATTCAGCAACCCAAGACCTTCCCCATCCTCTGAGTCACCCATGTTCCACATAATGACTGCAATGGGGAGAGCTGGAATTGCATGGGTACCTCGCTTTACAACAGCAACAACCTAAGCACCATAATTCTTGGGCTGAAATTGTGGTTATACATTGAGGACTTCCTGTACTAGATAATCAAATGATTTGCTATTGAGATTCATCTGAAATTCTAATCTTTGTATTGTACTATTGTATCAATAGACTAAATAAAATACACCAATATTTCACTACAAATGTTTATCTGCAATGTTTCACTACTGAAGCTTTTTTTATGTATCTATTTTATTTTGTCAAGCAATTATCAGATAACAGGTATAAGTATAAACATGGTTATGAATTCATGAAATGGATACAAATAAGAAAAAAAGAAACAATAGGACAGGGACGATAGGCACATGAAAATCTTGTCATTTTGACAATGACTAGTTCATATCCAACTATAGAAAAGAGGATTTAAGATGCTGTGAATGTGAATATCTCTTAAAGCATAACTAAATATAGTTACAAATAGAAGGGTAATAAGCATTTCTTTAGGGATAGCCAGAAGGAAAGTGTCACTTTATAACAAATATCCATGATCATGAGCACTTTCTAAGGGTTCATAATGTTCTTGTCTTCTTCACCTATGTAGTCACTGACTTTGTTTATTTAAATCTTCCATCAGTCCTGCAACGCAAACTAGTGCCCTCAAAATCTTATTTGGTATAGTCAACCCATAGAAAATTAAAATATAATTTTTCTAAGCCTGGGATTAATATAACATCTAGCAGAAAAGGATACATAATAATAACAAAAATAATATAACATAATAACCATGAAACAATAATTTTAAACTGTGTCAAGCCTGCTAGAAATGATGTAATGAGTTATAGCTCAACACATTATTAATAATAGGGTATTCAGCTAGGCAATGGGAATTTTTGCTCTTTCATTTCTCTCTTTAGTGCAAGTGATGCAAAAGAAAAAATATTACCTTACCACCCAAGGTGGTGGCAATTAAATTGTAACTTTCCTATAATTCAATTAAGCTAAAAACTTAATTTTATTATTTTTTCAATACAACCATTTATATCCATTTATTTAACTCATATCTATCCCACTGCCATCCAAAAGACTCTCAGCAGCAAATGTCATCTCATAGAAATGCTAGGCAGTTTAAATTTTGTAAAAACAATAAAACCGTACATTAAAATAACATCTGCAAACAGTGTTTTATTAGTTGCATTACAGTAATCATTATCCAAATAGCTGCTTCCAGTTGTATGGCACACAGTTTGTTATTGTGGAAAGGGAACTTCACGAAGACAGTAGTGTCACTCAAACAGGAAAAGCCAAAGGGGAATATCAGGCCAGCCATAAAACAAACTTACATAGGAAAAAGAATCAAATAAAAGGCATTAAAGAATCCCTATAGACAAAAGCCTAAGTAATTAAGAAAACTAGACAAATAAGAAAAGGAAACCCTTACGAACACAGGACATACCAAATAAGCAAAACAAAAAGACAAAAGACACAAAAAAATATAAATTACAAAAGAGACAGACAGGAGATTGCCACCAAACAAATATTATAAAGCTAAAAGAGATTAGGGGAAAAAACAATAATACAATCTAACCACCCCGCAGAGTTTGCCTTCCGCACCCCGCGGAGTTTGCCGTCCAGCAGGAATAAAGACAAAACTCAAACAAGATTTTACACATTAAGCACAAATACAAACATTCACACACAAAAGGAGAAAAGGGTATAAAAACCAGGGACTTACCATACGAAGGTAGCTAGCCCAGGAATGCAGACTTCTTGCTGTCCCTCGCCTTCCTGAAAAATAAAAAGATTCAGCTTTCAAGCAGTTGTCCGTATCCTTACGCCGGAGCTCTCCCAGCGGGAAAATCGAATCCTCGAAGGAAAGGCATTTTGACACCTTTCAACATTTTCAATCTTGATACTTTTTCTGAATGTTAGCAAGGAGAAAAACAAACCAACATTGGGAGCAAACTGTTTCAGAATAAGTTAGAGTCAGGAAGGCCTGCTTTCATACTTCCCACTTCACGTACTATCTTGGGGGCAAACCTGATCAAGACTTCTTATCCCAGCATGTTTTCAACAGGCAAATTCTGCTTAAAATAGATGATTCTAAAGGTAATGAAAAAATAAAACATTAGAGGCTAAACTAAACAAAGGTGATAACCAGTCCTGTGAATTGGATCAGAGAGCCAAATAACTAACAGCATTCTCACTGTTAGCACTGGCAGCTATTTTTGTACCAACTATAAAGTAGTTTTCTGCAAATCATCTTCAAGGCTAACAGCTTTGTAAAAGAAATTGTTCTGGTCCAACCATGAGATGATAAGGATGTTAGTTATGGTCACTATTTTATGTCATGTGCTGTAACCTTTAGTATGGAAGTTTTAATACCTCTTTTAAAAAGATAGTCTAGGAGGGAGAATCATTAATTGTGAAATATGAGTAAACTACGAATTATTAAATTATTTTTAACTTAAGTTTAAGTTAAATTGTCTAGCTCAGTGGTCACCAACCAGTGGGCTGGGGACCACTGGTGCTTGATGAGAAAATTTTGGTGGTTCACAGAGAAATGTCATCCCCAGAGCATCCCCCAAAGCAATTAATCCTGGCTGCCCGGGAACACAAGGCTGAACCATCCACATGGCCCATAGGAACCCTACCCACCCACTCACTTATTACCTGGCAAACTTGCTTGCTAAATTATTACTTTTCTTTCTTATTCTTTCACAATCATCAGCTGTTCTGCTCTGCTGGGAGATTTAGATTAGCTAGAAAGCAGGAAATGGTTGGATTTCTTGCTTTCCAGCTAATCTTTAGATCTTCGGCTCTGCTTTTAAGCAGAGCCAAATCTTCCTTAGGACTGAAACAGTGCAGACTCAGCTAGACTCAGCTAGCCAATGCAGAAACACAGATCTCTAAGTGAATCTGTGATTCTGTGAGCAACTCAATCTTCCTGCCTGCTTTGCCTGATTTTGGGTAAAAGTTGCTCTTTTCTTTATAAAAAATTCGATATTTGCATAAATATAATATTTACATACAAGCCATGCCCAGCCAGTCACATGACCACCAAGCCACACCCACAAATTAGGTCACGCCCACAGAACTGACTGTTAATAACTTTGAATCCCACCCCTGCCTCTGTGTGTTTGTGTGTGTGAGAGAGAAAGAGAAAGAGAGGGGGTGTTAGATCAGATCAGATCTCGATCTCTCTTTCTCTCTCTCCCTCCCTCCCTCCCACCAATATCAGCAAGCCACCATCAGTCAAAATTCATATTAGAGGTCCCCGGGATTTGAAATTATGAGTTTGGTGGTCCCTGAGGTCCAAAAGGTTGGTGACCCCTCGTCTAGCTAGTTCTGAGAACAAGGAAAGGAGAGGAGAAGAGAGTTGAACTATCCAGTTATTCATACTTGTCTGAATCAATGTAGATATTAGTCATTTAATTTTTAAACTTGCAGGTACGGCAAATGTACCTGGAAAAGATCTAGGGGGGAGGTCTAAATATATATATATATATCATGCTCCAGGTAACTGTTGGTAGGGAATTTGGAAAAAGGAGTACAGTTAAAGCTGGACAAGAAAACTGAGAAAAAGTATATGCTGTTGAATTTATTAAACTAAGAGCTGAAACCTGAAATTTGGAAGTGATAGCAGTTTAGTCTAGAATGCTCTGTGAAGCAGGACTAGAGAAGTAGCAGAGCCTCACAGAATTGAAAGGCAGAGTAACCAGGAGAGGCAGAAGAATTGGCAGCCTTAGAGACAATGCATAATTGTCCATGTAGCATCGTAGTACTCAGGCAACACTACAGAACTGGACAGGATTTGATTACTGTCAACAATTAGAATGCTAACATGTTGTACGGGAAAGCATATGAAATTCTGAAAATATTTCATTTTCATAAACTTCTATACATTTAGAGCTTGTTTTGGTTACAAGTTCTGATTCCAGTTTGTAATGTAGCCAGACGGCAGCTTGCATTCATCACACAAAGAATCAATGATTTCCAATCCCAAAATAGATGACACAATACTTCTGGCATTGGAAAATGAAAACTATGATGGTTGTTTGCTTCATTTCAAGAGCAGTGCCCTTCTGCAAACCACAAGAATGCAGAGTCGCATTTTAAAAAAAAAACACAATGAAAGTGGGAATGTCTGTAGCAATAACACCTTAATCTGACCATCTATCAACATTTCACCACAATACTTTGATCAGTAACCTAAAATATTAACTGTAGCCTTGACAATATTGAGCCCGGAAGGGCAGGAGAGAGACAGAGAGAGAAAAACAAAAAGAGTCAGTACTCAGAAACAGATATTCAAAGCATTGAAATAATTATTTCCATAAATAAGATAACTGGATACCATGCTTCATCATTTTATAATCTTCAAAATTATTTGGAAATGGATGAATTTCTTGAAAAAGAAAAAATATATACATTTTCTTGGATGCAAATAAAGGTATGGTTTGAAATGTTATAAAGGATGCCGTTCAAGAGTAATGAGATGAAACAATATCAACTTTATAGAAGAAACCCGCAGTTTCACTTTCTACTTTTTGCAGTTGATTCTTTTGGTTATCAAGAAACCCTAAAGTTAGATAGTGTAGCCCCCAAACAGGATAGTGGGTCTGTTGGGCATAAGGTGAAAGGGAATGGCAGAAAAGTTCTGTTTT
Source organism: Pseudonaja textilis (assembly GCF_049901715.1). NCBI lineage: Eukaryota > Metazoa > Chordata > Lepidosauria > Squamata > Elapidae > Pseudonaja > Pseudonaja textilis. The sequence continues at coordinate 16,887,671 of NC_141997.1, forward strand.
TACAAGAGAAATGGAAAGTCCTTAAAACCATTCCTTCCTTGTTTCTTTACCTCTTCACCCAGGCCTTTGCCGAGGGAGAATAAGTCCCCTGAGTTCCTTGTGCAAGCCAATTTTTTTAATCTTTGTTTTTGTTTGTCTTATTGATTTTTGGTTATCTTTGTTTTATTGTTGTGGCTGCCCAGAATCATTGACAGTCAGGTATTTAATGAATTATGATTATATGTATTATATATTATATTGTACACATTTAATACATTTATATATTTATATCTATGCTTTACTGTAGCTTTGACCAACTTAAAACATTCTTGCACATTTTTCCAACATTAATCTATACTATATAGATTAATTTTGTTAATATAGTTAATTTTGTCAGGTGGGGAAGGTAATCTCTGGGTTTATTTATTTTAGGAAATCCAAAACCCTTAAGTGGACAGTATCTTTATTAGACAAAGCCAAAATGACCCCAAGAGTGTATGTATTCATTCTCCAGAATTGCTCAAACAGATAAACCTATTAATCTTAATCTGAAAACACTATGATCATTAGTCCACAGTCTATCTCTTACTATGGGGCGCTCATGGAGATGTAACCTTGGCCACACAGAGACCAGAATAAACATTATAGTCCTTATGTCAACAACTTTGGACACCAGAATATGAAATCAAAATACTTTATTTCCTCTGGAATTGGCATGCATTGGAACTTTCATTTTTAAATCATTGTATTTATTGGCAAAATCTAAAGAGAAATAATAAAATTACCCCTCATACACCTACAAATGTAAACACAGACTCAATCTGAAGTTTCAAACACTCAACAAAAACTTAACTTCCTAGGTGTGGAGCTTAAAATAATTGTTTTTCTGGAGCTTTATCATCATCAGTAGTGATCTCTGACCTATAAACAGCTATCCAAATGTAAAATGAAGAGGAAATGGAACTTGGACCAAACTGCTGTACTAATGTGTGATATCATTGGAATGCACCTTTAGAGGCCAACTTTTAAAAAATGATATGTAATACAGATATGCAAATAAGTCATCCAGCCATACCCAAATATTGGAAATTTAAATTGATCATAATTGAGCTTTCTTACTTAATAGAAATACTTCTTTTGCATATTTCATCCATCAGTATTCTTTTAGCAGTAGTGCTTGGTGTTGCCATCTAAGAATTCCAAATTTTCTTTCTATATAATTTGTATAAGAAACAATATGCATGTTCTTTTCAATTCATACAAAACATGTAGGTTTTCAACCTAGGGATTTAGCAAATAGAACAGACAATAATTTTTAAGAACCCTAATCAATCTGATTTTACAGTGATTGGTATTTTGTAGCCCAAATCATTTTGCATCTGATATAAAAAAAATTGATGACCTAGATATAAGACAATTCAAGGAACACAGTACAAGAAAAGGGTTTAGGTATCTTGGTGGATAACAATCTAAACATGAGTCAACATTGTGATATAGCAGCAGAAATAATGCAAATTCAATCTTAGAGTGAGTCAGCAGGAAGTTAACATCAAGATCAAGAAAAATCACTGCTTCTCTCTGTTCTGTGTTGATCAGACAGCACTTAATGTATTGTATTCAGTCTGATCATGAAATATTAAGAAAGACATTTGACAAACAGGAACATGTCCAAAGGAGAGAGACCAAAATTATAAAGAACCTGGATGGAAATAATAATAACAGGAGGAACAGTTGGAGGCATCGGGTATGTTTAGCCTGGAAAAGAGAATACTATGGAAAGACATGACAGCTGTCTTCAAGTATCCAAAGGACGATTACACAGAAAACAGGAAAAGGAGAATCAAAGTTGTTTCAGAAGAGAGTGTGGAAACAATGAGTTTAAATTACAACTAAGCAGTTTTCAGTTGAATATCTGGAAAGGTTCAGCAATAAAATAGATGACCTTGGAAAATAATACTCTGTCCTCACTTCTCTGAATAAACTGGGCTTAGATGGCTATTTGTTTTGGTGTCTGTAGTAGTTGATTGCTGCACTAGAATGGGGGTTGGGCTATGTTACCTGAAAATCACTCAACTTTACTGAGAACTATTTAGTTATTTTACTTTTTATTTTTTTTATTTATTTGTCAAAAGCTTACTATATAACAGAAAGAAGAATAAACATAAGTTTAAATACAAGAAATAGAAACTAATAATTGGGGACAATAGGACAGGAACAGTAGGCACGATTGTGAGCTTATGCATTCCCCTTACAGACCTCTTAGGAATGGGGTGAGGTCAACAGAGGTTAGTTTGAGGGTAACGGAGTGGGGGTTTGAGCAGGTAACAACAGAATCAGGTAGTGAGTTCTAAACATTGACCACTCTGTTACTGAAATCATACTTCCTGCAATCGAATTTGGAGTGGTTTACATTTAGTTTATATCTGTTGTGCGCTCTAGTGTTGTTGTTAAAACTGAAATATTTATTAACTGGTAAGATGTTGTAACATATGATTTTATGTACTATGCTTAAATCTAATCTTAGTCGGCGTAGTTCAAGGTTGTCTAAGCCAAGAATCTCAAGTCTGGTGCTATAGGGTATTCTGTTGTGAATAGAGGAATGTAGTACTCTTCTGGTAAAATACTTCTGGACTCGCTCAATTGTATTTATGTCAGATATACAATGTGGATTCCAGACCACAGAACTGAATTCAAATATTGGTCTAGCAAAGGTTTTGAATGCCCTAGTTAGCAAAACAGTATTACCAGAGGAGAAGCTTCATAAAATTAAATTTACAACTCTTAAAGCCTTTTTGGCAATACTGTTGCAGTGAGCTTTGGCACTTAGATCATTCTATATGAGAACTCCAGGGTCTTTGACAAAGCGAGGATCATCAACAAGGTCATATCTACCTAGATTGTATTTGGTATATAGATTTTTTTTATCACTGTGTAGGACAGAGCATTTGTTGGTAGATATTTGGAGTTGCCAATTGTTAGACCATTCAGACACATAATCAAGGTCTTTTTGAAGGACAGTAGCATTGACGGTGGTGTTGCATAGTTTAACATCATCAGCGAAGAGGACGCAGTTGCTAATAAGGTGATCACAAAGGTCATTTATATAGAGTGTAAAGATTGTGGGTCCTAGAACACTCCCTTGTGGGACACCGCTGATAACCAATGGCATTATTAACTGCAGTTCATATCCTTAATAAAAAAAAAATCTCATGAGCTTTAATGTAAATAAGAAATGGAATCAGTGCAGAAAGGAATTGGATTTCACTTTTGTTGTATTATAGGATATGTGGAGTTTGGTTTAATTTATGCTACCAATGTATTAATTGTGGGACTTTGTTTTCAAGTATCAATCTTTTCCAACCTCACCACAGTCAGTCCATGGTAGTGTTCATTGCTTGCTGAGTCATCCTACACGTCAGAGGTGGCATTCAGCAGGTTCTTACCAGTTCTGGAGAACCAGTAGTGGAAATTTTGAGTAGTTCGGAGAACGGGCAAATGCCACCTCTGATTGGCCCCACCCACATCTATTCTCTGCCTCCTGAGTCCCAGCTGATCAGCTGGGTCTTCTTTGGTTGTCCTGCACAGGAGAACGGAACTGGAAAGCAGGTTAATGGAATGGGGAGGCAATGAGAATTTTGCAGTATCCTTCCTCCAGGAATGGGGAGGGAATGGAGATTTTACAGTATCCTTCCCCTGCCACACCCACCAAGCCATGCTCACCAAGCTACGTCCACAGAACTGGTAGTAAAAAATGTTGAATCCCACCACTGCTACAGGTTTTCCTTATATACAGTACTTTCTGTCTCTTGGGATTTTTTGTATTTCTAAAACTCAAGCATTTGAATATATAAATTCTTTTTTTCTTTAAAAAAAAACCCAAGATTTCAGTGAGCCATCCCTCTTTGGGAGAGCTTAGGGGAAGCATGGAATGGAGTTCTATCTCTTGTCATTGGGAGATATTCATAAGCAGACTGTAAACAAACTGTGATGCAAGGATGTCTGTGGAAATTCTCAGTCATCCAGGTTATGGTTTTTCCAAAGGTGCATTTTCAAAAGGCAACTGGACTTTGTTTTTCTTTGAAGACATTTTGTTTCAAAGGCAAAACATCTTCAAGGGAAAATAAAGGCTAGTTGCCCTTTTTTAAAAGCACTTTTGGGATAGTGATGCAAGGAGAGAGAAAAAATCACAGGGACTGGGCAGCTTTAGGAGCCATTACTGGACACTACAGAAAAGAATGGGTTTCAGTCAATGGCTGCCAGCACTTGTTCTCTGGAACATATTTTTCTTTAGAAATTCTCTATAAAAAAGAAAGATAGTGAGGCACAAGTTCAAATTTTTCTTTAGCAATGTCCTGGAAGATAAATGCATCTATTTAATGAGTGAAAATATGAACTGGACTTCAGCAAAACATCTTCTGATTAACCAAATATTTTGCAGGTTATATGCAAATCTAACGTGAACTATTTGGCTACAAATCACACTGTATTTTTACATAAATATACCAATTTGGTAAGAAAAAGTAATGTCTCCCCCGCCTCCCCCATATAATGTTGGATCAATCTTTCCAGAGAGGAAGGCAATGCTAACAAAAAGAAAAGAAGTATGCGTACTACTGCAGTGCCACAAAGACCTAAATTATTCAGTTTTTTTATTACATACATATGTCAATCTTTTTTAAAAAGCATCTATAAGGCAAAATTCTCCTCTCCTATTCTCATAGCAATGAGAGTTCTACATATAGCAAGAGCAATATTTTGGTGCTTAAAGCTGGAGCATACAGTAAAGCGTTATGAAGACTTTGTTCTGGAGTGTTTACTTTTTAAAGCATGATAAGGTACATTCATCACTTTAGCCCACAAAGCTATTAATAATATGTGAATGTACCGTAATCTTCCATCATGTACAGATTTTTTTTGTCACGAAGCATACGGAAGGAGCAACTGCTTAAAAGGATTAATGAATAAAAATGATTAATCAATTCATTTTCTAATCAAAGTCAATTGGCTACCTAAAACACACAAAACATACACAAAAAAACCTATCAACTTGACAATGTGATATGAACAATGCAACTGTATGCAAAGCAACAGAATTAAAAATATACCAGATTCAGGCAACTTTCCACAGATGAGTTTTCATTGGCTGCTCAACACACATATTAATCAAGTCATGTTTATCACTCAATGTGTGACCTAATTCATTCGTAAAGCACTGAGCATTTTATGGGAAGAAAGCTTTGTGATAAATTTGATTGATGATACTTGGTTCACACAAGAAAATCATCTCTCAGAAGTTCTTCTATCAGCTCCTGGTAAATCAGCATGATATAATCATTAAGGTAGAGAGACCTGGTTTAAGTCTACATTTAGCCATGGAAATTTTCTGGGTAGTTGCAGTACATTCATTCTCAAATTGTCTATGGAAATTAATTAAGGCTTAATTAAGAAATTAAGCCTTAATTAATTTCCATAGACAATTTCCAGGGTTACCATTTTTTAATTACTATATTTTACATAGTTTTTATTTTTCTAATTGGCTTGCCTCCTGAAATTGTGGGTGCTGCATAACTTTTCCAATCAGAGATTGGAAAACAATTTGTCCAGAATGGGATAAGGTCTCCTGCTTGAGCAGGGGATTGGATTAGAAGACCTTCAAAGTACCTTCCAACCCTATGATTCTATGATTCTAGTTATTATATTGCTTTTAACATTTCAATGCCTATAATTCTATAATCTAATTTTGGGTCAAGGCTTGGTTCAAAAATCCTTTAAATACATAATTTCAGATTTTAGTGGCAATTTATTGAGATCCTTTGGAGACTGTACATTTTAATACCATTTGGGGGGCTGATTTCCTATTGCAGTAGTTTCTAGTTTCCTGTGGAGATAGACAAATGGACAGATAGATAAATCATTAATTAGCATTCAGGATCTACAAGCCTGACACATTTATCTTTTCTTCATTTCGAGTTTTCTTCTTCGTTCCAATACTTTCTTACGCTGCTGTAAACACATATCTTTACTGTATATGCATGCTGATATAATAATAGGGAGAAATTCATTGTGGAAAATCACTCTAGCCCCTGATTCAAAACATCCAGATTATGTATTTACAAAGGTATTTCCTCTAAGTATTGTAGCATATAGTGTCAAACTAGAGACAGCATTCTTTCCATTGTCTGTAAAGACATCATAAGAATAGAATAGAATAGAATAGAATAGAATAGAATAGAATAGAATAGAATAGAATAGAATAGAATAGAATAGAATAGAATTCTTTATTGGCCAAGTGTGATTGGACACACAAGGAATTTGTCTTGGTACAAATGCTCTCAGTGTACATAAAGACAAGATACATTCATTAAGAGTCAAGAACACAACAAGAAAGATTGTCCTGTTTTAATTGGATACTAATATCTTGAGGTTGAAGGGAAAAACTAAAGCCAACATTAAATCCAAAATATCATCTGAAATTCTTTCTAATATTTACTATGCCATCCCTTACAAAACAACAGGAAATAAAAACAAAACAGAACAAAAGAAAAGAAAACAAAATAAAACAAAGGCAACTAATGAACAAAAAATAAATCCTTGGAGCTATCTAATATTGTAATGTAGGACCTTTTTATTTGTATTTGTTCTGTGCTTAAAAGAAGCATTTAATAAAGGCAATGGAAAAAGTATAAAGTTGTCAGTATCTTTTCTTATATCTTAGGGAAATATTTGGTCAATATTTTTGTGACATAATTTATTTGGGTTAATGAAAAATAAAGAGTAGTTGCACATCGATTCTCACCACCAATACCCCCTATACTGACCCTCCTTCCTCTTAAAGTTATAATAATATCTTTGCTTTATAATTTGCTGTTTCAGACAGTGTTCAAAGAATGGTTTTTCCCTCCTGTAATCTGTTTCAACAATCTGAAAGCTTTTATAAACACTAATATCAAGTTCATTAAGGTATATATTAAGTTCTCTGTATTCTAAACAAAGCTGAGAGACCTTTATCAGGTTTCATAGTGCAGTTTTTAGAAATAGACCACAACAATCATGTGAGAAAAATCACAGCTTGGGGCAGATAAAATCTAAATTGAGCTGTATAACCAGGAAGGGTGTTCATATTACTTAAAGAAACTTTTTCTTAAATGAGCAAAACAAAAACTGTTTTTAAAAGAAACTTTAAAGCAGCACTCATAGCATTAACACGCTTTTTCAAATAAAATCTTTGCTTTCTCACAAAACATTCAATAACATTTACTTAAAGAACTATTTAATCAACCCTGGTGGTTTTTTATAATTATCAAATGGCTACCAGCCCAAAAAGACATCAGAGAAAGAGACTTGCAAATTTTGCATCCTATTTTCTCTTAGCAACCTTCAATTTGTATTTTTTTTTCTTTAAACTACATTTTGAATGATGAGTTTCTGAGGGCTTATTTTGGGGCAGATCCACATTTTCTGCTTGGCCATATAACACTTCCTGAGTTCAGAGAGACATGCCATCCTACTCCTGGCCCATTGGAAAAGGACCCTACACTCCTGTTTCCCAATCTAAAAAGTCTTAAACTCTTTAAAGAATATAGTCTACACCAATTCATTTCATTCAAATAGCAGCCCCAGCTCTGATTGGCTTCAGTGCCTGGTATGTGCCCTGGGCAGCCATTTCATCCTGGGCAGCCATTTCATCCTGATTGGTGACAGCTGTTTCTTTTTTCATAATCTAGCAGTGAAAATCCAACAATGATTCTTTAAGTCAGTGAAGTATCTTCAATCCTCTTGCAGCATTCAACTCTTACATCTCCCAGTCGTCACCCTTTTGCTTTCTACCCAAGCTAGATGAAGGGGATTTTGCAGTTCTCCAAACTGGCCATAACATTAGCTACAGGTTGTCCCAAACCCAGGTGAACCTGGACAAACCCATAGTAGCCTAAGGAAAAGGAAGATATTTGTGGTAGGTCCACAAAGGAGCTAGCCAACAAGATTTGCATTTGTATGGAAGGAACACAAGCAATAAATCCACCAATCAGGTTTTGGAGTGGCTACACTTTGGACTGAAAAATCAGCCTGCCTCAGTTGCCAATTTCCTGTAGTCCAGTTTGGAATTTCGGAAATTGGCTTAAGAAGAAGCCAGCAGCAGCAAACTGCAATGTAAAATTGACCTTTGATAGACTGTTATTTGATGGGCTTATGAACATTCTTTGCACATTAGTCTTATTTAGTAGACATCAACTTCCCATTTGAAATTTAGCCCAGGAAAGTTGCTTTGCTCATTAGCTAAAGCTCAAATTGTACTTTGTAAATGGATTTGCAAAACTTGTAATGTGCATAAATCAATAATTGAAAGAGCATGTCCTTTTCCAACTGAGTTGCTTGTGTTTCTTATTTAAAATACAATTCAAGTAGGTTGCCATAGTTACAGCAAGCTTCTGAAATAGACTTTATTCTACTGTCAACTCTTTGCATGTATACAAATAGCTAAAGAATCCTTATTTCTTCAGCTGCTGATGGTGTTGACAGAAGAATAGCATAAGATTTCATTATTATGTTACCAGTTGTAAGACCACCATACATTTAAGATCTTGCTGAAAGCACAAGCAATATAATACTCTGGTTTTGAAAACTTCAAAAACTACCATGTACATGTAGAAATAAGAGCAGTGATAGTCATGCTAAATATTATCGTCATAACTATATGAAAGTTGTTTTAAAATGGATGAGTTACTTATACTTTTAAAGTGATAAACTGAGTGATAAGACTTCTGATTTCTTTAAAGTATAAGATAAGGAAAATAATAATAATAACTTAAGCATCAGTTCAGAAGTACTTAAATTCATTACTGGCAAATTGTTCCTTTAAATAGTCTTTTTTAATGCAATATTTAATGAACTATGATGAGAGAGACAAAATTTAAGCACAGATAATTCTTGTTTAGCGAACACAATTGGAAGTGGCATTAATTCACCTCAGCAACAAATGCCACCTTCTTAGATATTGCTCATGTAGTAAGCATTAATCACCATGTAGATAAGAACTAATGATGCTTCTTCTTATTTGTGTGTGTGTGTGTGAGTGAGTGTGTGTGTGTGTGTATGTGTGTGTGTGTGTGTGAAAGATTTTTTATTGCCTATGTAAGAATTATAGAGAAATATCTGTTTCACTTCCTTCAGGAAAGTAACATTCTAAATGTCTATTTAGATATTGGCAATAATTAATGGCAATGGCATTTCTATAACTGCTCCATATTTCTGTTCACAGGGTTCTCCAAGAAATTGGTATTCAAGCAGAATTGTATCAGATATGTGATATTTTTGACTACCCTTTTTTTCCAAAGTTTACCTGGTAAATTACTAGCAGTGAATCTTCCACTATGACATGAAAGAATTGTGATGCAACAAGAAAGCTCCCTCATTGCTTCTCAGTTTTCATAAAATCAATTAAATACTGTGAAGGTATTTTTAACAAAATATGCTGCTTTTCCAATGATAAATTGGAGATATTTTGGAATATATCACATATATAAGTGGATATTCCAATGTCATTAACAAGAAGATATGAGATTTCATGTTTATAATTCTTGTAAAAATCATGTGTATGTTTTATGTGATTATTTTTAGTTGGTCTTGTTATTTGTTTCTTGGATTTCTATTATGTATGCTGCCCAGAGTATATTTTCCAAGATGGGCATAATCTGCTCAGTTATTTTTATCTATTTGAAATGGCCACCATTCTGAATTACAGTAAATATTTAGTTCCTGGTTATGTTGTTCAAGTGTCTCAAAAGCCTCTGCCTGGTTCATGCCTATTCAGTTCATGCCAACAATCCTTGGGGATTCCGACACTTTTGGTATTTTTTTGTATAAATCAGAATCCAGCAAGCTTCACATTTTATCTTTGTAATTTGTCCTGTCTGTTACAACTCTGGTGTTTCCTTTGTTCTGAGAACAATAACATTTTCATTTCTTCTCAAGTCCCTAATGATATTTGATTCTTCCTTGGTGATATTTGATTTTGGTGGTATTAATCTTTTTAATATTTGGCAAATCTCTAAACACTTCCTCTGCATCAGCAGTTCAAATTGCTGTCTTCACAAATTACTTCTTTCTTCCAAATTCTCTTAGGAGCCATAGCAAAATGTAATCCTTTAACAAGTATAGAGATAAAAATGGATGGCTTAAAAGTTTGATTACAGTATTTTTGATATCCAAGTGGCACTTAATGTCTGGGTCTTCTTCACCATGTTATGTTTTTTCCCCTTTTGGGTAATCATTGCTGATTCAAGTTGCTATTCCAATTAATCATAAGTTATGTTTTGTGATGTTTTCCACACATGTGGATTGAGTATCTAATGAAAAGCAGATGTAAACTGCAAAGTTACTTTTAAAGTTTGTTACATTAATATTAAATGTTTGGGACACTCTAATGATTGTTACTTTAGCCCATCAGCTATCCTATACATAACAATGAATGTTAAATGGTATTTTATCTTAACAGATTTGTATTTACATCTTGGCATCTGCATAAATAAGAAAGGTAAAATGGGTTGGATTTTAGTTCCCTGTTTCCTGCATTTTGGAGGGTTTCCCTCAGAATCTAATAGGACACTTGGTTCAGGAAAAATCATTCCCAGTTGTCCCAATCACTTGTCCCAGTTACACATAGCTTCTGTAACTGGCACTTTATGTTGGTACCAGAATGCATGGCCTTATCAGTGCTTCCCTAAAGCATGCTATGTTGGCTTTAATGTGACTCTTTTATTTTAAACGCTTCATGCCAATCCTTCAAATTAAGGAATATTGCCATGAATTAAAGACTTAATCCATGACACAGTGTAAACTTTATTCACCCCCTACCCCATTTTAAGGATGTGTGTTTATGCAGTCAACCCATTCTTGATCATTGGTGGCAGTTTATGAGGGGCACTATTTGTGTCTTGGGAATGAAAATATATTTCATTGTCCATTATCAACAGACAGCATCCTTAAAACATTTTATTTGTACATGAAAAAAATACATTACCATAAAGTTTGATAGTTAAGAAAGGCTGCTCAATGTTAAGGTTTGAATGTACAGGTTATATTCTGATATCAATGATTCAGTGAATACTTGAACATTGCTGCAGGGATACTGAATATATATATAGTGCATATATGCTACTACATCTCTTCGTGAGACCGTGATTCTAAAAGGAGACTTTATTAAAAAGTTGAATAATTAAATATTATATTACAGACTCTTTTCTCAGAATGCAGGTCAAAACAAAACTGCTATAAGTGATAGGAGGGGGAATTCAAGGGAGAAATTGAATTTTCCAGAGAAGGAACTAAAACACCCCCATTGACTTCCCTCCCTATTTGTAAATGCTTTCTAGATATTTCTAGAAAATGTGAGTGAAATCACTGCTTTCTTGCCTACTTACCATAGCAACCCAAATCCCCAATTTTATTCATCAACAATCAGTTTTTTAAAATACAAAATATTTGCCAGACAATATTTGAAATTATTTGCTGCTTGGAAGAACAATAAAAAAAATCCAAGAAACAAATTCTTTCAGTGATGAAATAACATGATTAAAAAAAATCTGACAACGTATAATGGTTTTCTTCTGTTATTGCATTTATTTGTGCAGTGTATTTAATTTAATGCATAATCTACAAAGTAAAATAGAGAGCTGCCTACCCAGATTGCCTCTGGCATATGTTTTTAGAATGGAAAAGAGATTCTCATCTTGAACAGAAAATATAAATAGATAAAATTGCAGGAATGAAAAGCCTGGGAATGGGTGCTTATTTCAAATCATAAATGAGGGAAGTAAATGATTTATTTATGTGACACAGTTTTTGTTTTAATTGTTGAAAATCTTTTGATTACTCTTTTCAGCTATGCTCAATTCCCATCCCAGGATTCTGAAAGAGTTGGCAGATATAATCTCAGAACCATTGAGCAAAATCTTTCACAACTCCTGGAGCATGGGGAACTGCCAAAGGAATGAAAACAATTGATGTGGTTGCAATCTACCAAAAAAAAAGTGGATCCAGGAAACTACAGACCAATAAGTTCGAAATCAATACCCAGGAAAATCCTGGAAAAGATAATTAAACAGCAGAATTGTGAGTAACTAGAAGTGAACAGAGTGATTACCAGAAGCCAGCATGGGTTTCTAAGAAACAGATCATTCCAGACAACCTTATTCCTTCTTTCACAAAGTAACTAAATTAGACATCAGTAAAGCATTTGACAAAATAGACCACAACCTACTTCTTGGTGAGATAAAACAATATAATATAGACATTACCACCACCAGATAGATTCACAGTTGGCTGGCCACCCACAAAAAGGAAGAGTTTGTTTTCCAGAGTTGTGGAGAGGGGTGAGATCCGACTGGTGTAACTACCAGTTTGGTGATTTTGCAATGAGTGCGCGTGAGGAACGTTGTCAGCTATGCTGCCCGAACAGCTGAGCAGTGCTGCGTGCAGGTGCGCAGCGTTTGAAAAAGCACTTTTTTCAACCACAGCTGTGCCGTGCAAAGCAGCTGTGGTTAAAAAAGCAGGAAATAAAGGTCAGGAAAGAGCCCAGGCGGGTGGGTGGGCCAAAACAACAGCAGATAGAGAACCGGTTCTATATCTGCTGCTGTTCAGATCTACCAGTTCTACAGAGTCTGACAGAACCAGTAGAATCCCACCCTGGTTGTGTGTGAACTATTGTTGGAAGTTTGCAAGAAAGGATTTTCAAGAAATCATATGTTCATGATGATATAAGGTCTCCTGCCATGGTCAAGCAGCTGGACTAGAAGAATTCTAAGGTCCCTAGCGGCCTTATGATTCTTTTCCTTGTAATAAATTAATCAGTGTATTAATCAGTCTAAATGAATAGGTTCTATAGCTAATTATTTAGGCTGCTCTTTATTTTTTTATACCAATGAGATAGGCTTATACAGAATATCTATAGCTGCCATGTTAATTTAGTTATTTATCATGTTTTGTTATTTGTTCGTTGTGTGTACCTTCCTGGACAAGTACTTGGACAAGTCCTTGCAGATTTTTTTGGCAAGATTTTCAAAAGAGCTTTTCCATTGCTTCCTTCCTAGGGCTGACAGAAAACAACTAGCCCAAGGTCACCCAGCTGAGTTCATGCCTTAGGCAGGACTAGAATTCACAGTCTCCTGGTTTCTACCCTGGGTACTCTAATCTTTTCACCAAACTAGATCTGGTTTACCATCCATATTTACCACTTAGAACAAGGCAGACTGTTTATATTTATTACTTTCTTTTGTTGAAGGCTAATTAAAATTAGAGTCCCAAAGAACTGTACATTTTGAAAAAAAGATATCTGAAAATCTGATTGTACATATTTTTCATTAGATCAGATTTCCCCATAATTTCACTGAAAGAAAGCAAAGATGAGCGATCCAAAGATTTTCAATATATTTAAATATATTCTGGTCCAGATTGCTGCAGCCTCACTATTAACTGAGGTAGTTATTGGAAACATAAAACTTCCTTTAAAAAAAAAAATCAGCTTCACTGGCTCAGACCATGTTCAGATACAATTCAAAGTACTAGTCATGATTATAAAAACCTGTATTGTTTAAGACCAAACTATTTGAAAGACGGTTGTCACTAAGAAGCATAACCAGGTTTAAGATTTTTAGAAGAGGTCTGTCAGCTGCCACCTCAGACTTGTTCTACACTCTTTGCAACCATTCAGTATCAGCTGCCATGAACACAAGGGAGGGGGCTAAATGAGAAGAGGGAGACTTCAAGGGAAATGAAAGTTCTCTTCATCTCTCCCAGAGGAGCTTGAAGTTCAGATGGCTGGGAATGGAACACAGTTGCATACCAAACCTATGCCTGAAATGACCATTCTTAAAACATATTGTTTGAATTTGATTGAACAGGAATGGGGTACAGAAATGGGAAGCAACTACGGGGTATGTGTGGAGGAGTTAGATTTTGGGATTTCAGCATGTGAATTTCAGTTCTGACTTTGCACTACTTAATTCACTTGACTCCTAGTAAAGTACACCTTTCTCATCAAATGGAGTTAAGGATTATCCTTAACTAGAGGCTCAAGGCAGGTCTGGCAAGGCCTTTTTCTTTCATTGTGCCATTATTGTCAAAAACAAGTATTGCTTTATGTTCTTCCATATCTAGTGCTTGGCTCTAGCAATAGCAAAAATGCTTTTTTTTTAACATGACTTTGGCTTTAAAGATGATTTTGCTAAACATTAACAAAGATTTATTTATTATTATTTTTTATTATTTAACGAAACAATTTTCATTTATATCTTACACCTGGTGGAAGCACATACCAACCTTGGGAGGGCTTTAAAAAGGCTAAGGACAGTCTGACTACATTATTTCATGAACAAGAGACTGAAAAAAAATTCAAGAGTTATTGATCTGATTGGAAATTTAGGAGGCATCCTGAGACAAGGTAATTACAAACCATTTCCTATTGTTGCCATGGTTAAGCCCCTGTACTTTTTATTGCAGAATAAGGTTTACTAAATAAATAAATATTATTTTTCTGGACTGTATCTATCTTACAAGATTGAAAGAATTAAACATTTAATCAGCTTTGATTAAGTAACCCAGGATTTCAAATATGAATTATAAATAGAATCTGATTCAAATGAAAGAATATGAATTGCTTGTGGCAATCCAGTTAATCCTCTTTGTCACTTTAACTTAATTCAGAAGCTATTTTTAGATTATTTATATGAGGTGGTATTCATCTTCAAGTCTGAATCAAAAGAACCATTCTCATTATTACATTCCCTCAGGAAATCACCTGTTTTCAGAATCTGTAAATATTAATCAAAAGATTATTATCTGGTTAAAAACACTCCCAGTGACCATGCCAAAACTTCAGTCCATTTGTCAATTGTATGCTCTGGTGAATTTTCATACAAATAATTAGGAGAGACATTCTACCATGTTTTGATCTGATTCCTGAGACAGATGAACGTGTATGATATGTTCAGTTCACTGATATTTTGAAACTACAAAAAAAAGTCCTGGCAAATTGAGAAAGCCAGGGAACTTTACAGTGAGAGAAACCAATTGTCCAGTCCTAGTTAAGTTAAGTCATTATTTTTAAATACTGGTTTTAAATTCTGAGGTACCTTGGAAGCTTCTTGATATTTTCAGTCATGGTGGCCAAGCACTTCTCCCACAGCTGCTATTTGAGGGGAATTATTAGCTATGTTTCCAACTATCCACTCTCCAGTTACATGAAACCAGGAGGAAATCCAAGAACAGTCCAGGACATTTTGATGATCAAGCATCCTCTTGATGTGAAAAATGAAGAAATGTGTTGACAACTCGGTGACCTTTCATTTTGCTACCTAAGATGACGTCAGATTATTCATAGATCACATGTATTTTTAGCACTGTTCAGAGATCCTTGAATGGGAAAGGGTACCTAATATTAGAAAATTTGAAAGCCACTATTGAATAGAATAGAAAAATAGTCTTCTGAAGACACTTGGCTGATTACAAAGAATCCCTTTTTTAAAAATGAATTTAGATTTCTTTTTAAAAGCATAACTTTGGAAAGTGTGTGATCTAAAGTTGCTAGAATTGGGCTGAAAAATCTATCTAACCACTAGCTGGCAGGCAAAACAAACAGAAAACTATTAATTATTTGCTGCCACCTAGCTATTCAGAAGTTTATTTGTAGTTTGAATAATGTGTATAAGATATATTGTGTATAAGACAAGTATAATTTTAAAGCTGGTCTTGGAGCGGGCAACTGTCATGGTATCCTTTTCATGGAAGTAGACTTGAAGGCTTTAATGGAATTTTCAAATATTTTGATGAATACCTTCTGAAAATCACAACTCCTGGAGTATCTTGGGAAAATTAGTATTACCCTTGTAATAATCTTCCCACTTTTTTTATCTCAGTTCTTGTATCTCTCTCGTTCAATGTGTTCCTTTGATTCTGTGGTATTAAAAGATCAATTCACTTTGTGCAGCTCTTTATAGAAACATTTATATTATATATAAATATACTTCTCCATTATGCCACATGCTCTGTCTCTTCCTTTTCACACAAGCACACAGGAGAAAAACAATAAACAATCTGTTTATATATTCAGTGAAAAGATTCCCATTATGAAAGAGTTCCTTTAGCATCATTCTTTTCAAGTTTCCCTTTAACATAGGATTACAAATATTTATAAGTTTATTCACATATCATTTTTACAGGATGTACATTCATATGAATCAACATAATAACACTTTGAGACCGAGATCCTATCTGTCTGATAAAGGAGTCTTCCGAAATATCTCAAATTATAAAAGGTGTTTATCTTTCTTTCTTTTTTTAAATTCCACAATAACAGAGGGTTACATAATTAAAGATCCATTGGTTTTATATAAGATTCCCACCACTACTATCCCTTACAGAAATCCCTGATACATTCGTAAATTGTGTATACAGAATCAATCCAGGATAAAAAAAAATGATTATTTGAATCACACAGGCTGCTCATAGTTCAGGAAAAGCAATTTCATTATAATTAATTTGAAAAATAGAAGGCATTCTCCTGTTTTTACTCAACAGAATTAAAACATCATATGCTTAGCATTTAAAAATAAATAAATAAAATATTCACCTATATTAATATAAAAAGCAAAATATCTGCTTGCCTGTGATAATTTTTCACACATAGTATTAGTTTATTTTCATTAAAATGCAGCATTCAATAAATATTTTTCCAGTCCTAATTTGATATTTTCTATGTTCTTTGCCCGTTTCCTGTTAAATATGCCATATTAGCAAATAATGCACCTCAAATAATGTTGATGCTCCATCTTCTGACCTTCATCATTGTAGTAAAAGAACTGACAGAACCTGGGGCAGAGTTAAAATGGGATCAGTCTAGAATCCCTTCATACCCACAAGCAAATTAAGTCCAACCTCCCTTGAATTCTGTTGACCCTTATCTAACCCCAAGCAGGCATTAACTGTTAGTTGAGCAGATTCCAATGCATAAGCATAATTACCAATAAATCAAGTTTAATTGAATCTTCTCATGTGGACCTGAAGTTTCTTGCCTGACAACCATAGCTATCAAGATGACTTTGAATAAACAACAGTTGATATGTAGTACAGATCTTGGAGTTTCCTAATGGAAATATGTGGAGTATGTTTCCACATTTATTTCGGAGAAATAACCCATGGTCAAATTAAAAAGAGATAGAATATATAACCAAGCAGAGCTCCTCATTTTGTAGGATTTCATAAAAAGGTCATTATTACAAAGAAAAAATATATATTAGACACCATTGGATATATTTGAGGTATAAGTTCACAAGGAAAATCTAACATAGCACACAGTACTGCAGGCAGAATAGTTTTAAAAAGGAGGAAAACAGTGAGACCACAATATAACCACAATTAAATGCAGCTTAATTAATTTCAATCTGTATTATATCATGGACAGATAAAAGCAGGTCTTCTTCACCACATCTGGCCCCAAACTTCTATATTGCCTTTGAGCTCTCTTCAGCCACAACTGTCCAAAATAAGCTGCACAGCTTCCCCCATTTCGCATCAGAAATGCACAAAGGTTGTAGTGTACCTTGTAAAATGCATGCAAAGTCTTTTAAAAAGAAATCTCTTCCCAACAAGATCAAGGGAAATCAGAAAATCCAGGCTCCAACCACATGTATGACACAGCTTTCTCACTTTGCATCACTATATCACTTACTGCAACATTTTGTCCTCGCCACCAGCACCCGAATGTTAAATGTAATTTTTCTTCAAATGAGTATTCTACTGTCAGCCTGTCAGAGATTATAATTGTATCACAAAGGGTGATCCTGACCAGTGGTGGGATTCAAAAATTTTTACTACCTGTTCTGTGGGTGTGGCTTGGTGGGCATGGCAGGGAAGGATATACTGCAAAATCCCCATTCCCTCCCCACCTCACTAACCTGCTTTCCAGCTCCATTCTCCTATGCAGCGCAACCAAAGAAGACCCAGCCAATCAGCTGGGACTCAATGGGAGGCAGAGAAGAGATGGGGGCTGGGCCAGTTGAGGTGGTATTTGCCAGTTCTCCAAATTACTCAAAATTTCCGCTACCGGTTCTCCAGAACTGGTCAGTACCTGTTGAATACCACCTCTGTTCCTTTCACCACTTCATTTGGATAGAACCAGCCAGTTCACAAAGCAAATTGAAGTCTGAACAGCCTGTACAAACTGTATGCATTTGTGTGTTCCTCAAAACTGAAGGTTCTTAACGAAGTGAAATAATCCTAAAACATGCATGTTCTGGCAGAAGATCCAGACATAAACAACCTTTGATGCAGCTCTTACCTCATAAGACACAACCTGCTACAAAATGGAATTGCTGAAACCATCATAGCAAGAGATTCTAGAACAGGGGCTGGATCCAGCCTGCAGGGTACTTAGATCTGGCCCACAGGGCCACCCTGGAAATAGCGACAGACCGGCCCACAGAACTTCTGCCAGTGAAAACGAACTGTGCATGTCCCTCCTGAGCTCCATTTTCACTGGCAGAGGGTTGCAGGAGGCCATCCCAGCCAATAAAGGAGCTTGTGAGGGCTGTGCATGTCCCCCCCCAGCTCCGTTTTTGCTTTCAGAGGGTTGCAGGAGGCCATCCCAGCCAAAAATAGAGCTCGGGAGCCATTTTCACTGGCAGAGCGCTAAGGCCACCACAGGCGCCTACGACATGAATGATGTCATGCTGGCCATGCCCACCCTGCCCATGCCCACCCTGGCCCCCTGAGGTCAAACACAACCCTGATGTAGCCATCAATGAAATTGAGTTTGACACCCCTGTTCTAGAACCTTTTTGATGTATCCCTAACTAACTCAAGATGGAGAGGTGGTAATAATTATCTAAGTTACTGAACCATTTTAAACAGGAAGAGGAGCATGTAGCATAGTACTTTTATATGCAGAAATCATTTCACAATGTGTGTGACAGATCACTTGCTTGAAAAAATTTTCCTAATTGAAAAACGTGGCTGCATGTGAACAGCTATTGGGAAGTGGCAGGATTCAATTAACTCCTCCATTTATACCAGAATTCTTGTTCTAACTGGAGCAGTGATTCAGTTCATTTCCTTGGCTATCAATATGAACATTTAACTTCCTTGCATCTCTTTTCTTCTATTTTCCTTATCTGACACAATCAAAACAGCAAAGGACAAAAGACAAAAAAAAATATTATTCTTAAAACAAAAAGTGGTTGTTATACCTCCATTTTCAGAAGGACATCACAATTTTCCCTATATTCTTACAAACCAGCTGCATTTTAGAAACTGACAACCAAGAAAGGAAACTAATTTTTAAGCACAACATTCTGTCTTGTATCTTTCTTCATACTGAAACAAAATAAGTTGTACCAGAATTTTCATCTATAAAAATCATTTTTTAAAAAACTTAAGGTGAATCTAAAGCAGTTTACACATTGAATTTCAAATTAGGAATATTTGGAATCGGTCACTAAACTAGAATTAAAGGGTATATGTTTTAACAATTATACACTAAGTAAATCTGGCTGCATCTTTTGAATGGTGCCATTCCTTTACTTGATCAAATAAGTTTGTAAAGAATTAAAATAAGTCTTTAAAACATTGCAAGAATGAAAAAAACTATTGAAATAAAAAGATCCAAATATGAATTTACGTTCTTCAAGCAGCACTATTATTTTCACACCATTTTAACTCACAAACGATCTTTCTTCAGTCTTCATAAAAGTAGTATTTTCATTTTTGTTCCTTGTTAATCCAAAAATTATTTCAAGCTGTCTTCACCAAAAGCAGGTGAAGCATCTCCAAAATAAAAGTTTCATACTGGATATTTTTTCTTACATAAAGATAACCAGAAGTTGGCAGTGTAATACGTTTAGATTCTAAAGCATTAACCAAACTCACCAAAATCTCTCATTGACCAGCTCAAACTGAAACTAAAATCTTTAAAAAAAAAAAAGCACAGAAAAGTCTGTTATCTCTCAAAAATATCAAAATATAGGAATTCAGAAAAATTTCATGAAGTCTTGCTGACATTTTGTAACCCTTTAAAGGTCTTCCCCAAGAGCTTATGAGAGATAAGAATAGACCTGTGTCCATAACTGTACATCAAATTGCACCATTTCTCCATTTCCATACGGTACTTTAAAACAAGAATAAGCAGGTATGGCACTCTAGCTGTTCCTGGATTACAACTCTCAGCAATCTTCACCACTGATCATAACATACATGATAAAGTTGCCTTTCCTTGCTTTATAAGCAAGATATCCATCAACTGCTAATCATCTGGATAGAAAGCTTTAAAATTACAATTGATTTTACTACAGTAATTACATTCAGTATCATTTGTGGTGTCAGGCAGTAGCATCTGTTACAAAGTATAAGAAATGCTAAATTATATGAAACTGTTTATATGGGATGGGTACACGAAAATAAAAGTATCAATCAAATGTCGTAAATATTTCAAAATCTAGTCAGCCAAACAAAACATAAGTCTATTATAAGACTAGTTTTCAACAAAAAATGGTGTCCAAAAACTTGCCTATTAAGAAAACATATGTATACAAAGAGATTTTGAAGACACAAAATAGCAAGTAAGCACAAGTCAATTTCACTTCTGTTAAGCACGCCCTTTAATGCTTTGGCAAACATTCCCAAAATATCTGATCTGAAGCTATATAGAAGCCATAGAATTCCATTAAACAAACTGAAAATCCCATAAACTTACCAATGGCTTTTGAATTGATTTAGAAGAGATTCAGTTCTAAAACCAGAATCAAATTATGAGAGGTAACTACTATTGAAAGCAGGCTCATAACAAGAAAATGTGTTAATCAAACATTCCATAAATATAATTTCCATTATTCCTAGCCTAGGGTGAATTGGGTTCCATTTTTAAGTGAATTGAGGATGAACTAGAGCATGAATTTAGAGCAAATCAATATAACAGGCAGAGGATGGTGAATCTTGCATGAAACTGTGCACTGAAGTAGATTAGTTCTTTGTGATAAATTAAAGGGAAATGATTGATTGCACTGAAATTAATTAATTCCATCTGTATTCAGAGTAGAGAAATATCTGCCATCTTGCTGCTGCTCTGCAATTACATATCATAAACACTTCTCAAGTTTGTATTGGCATTGCATAGAGAAAACATTTGCTGATAGGTTTCCACAGCTTTTTAGTAGTCTTCCTCAATCTGGTGCCCTACAGGTTAATTGAATTTCAATTCCCACAAGTTTAACTTTGCTTTATCCAAGGCACCCAAAGAATTATAATTTTGAAAAGGTTTTCATCATAAAACATGAAAAGTTTCATTAAAGCTTTACATTATAATTCACAGAGGAAATATGCCATGACTTCTGACTTCTCTATTATAAGCTTTAAAACTGCAATTAACCATAATACAGTATTTCTATGAGACATATGGCTGCAAATCCAGGTTATTAGATTGGCAACAGAGTTTTCTCTGCCTCTTTGCCATGATCTAATGGCATCTGGATTTTTACAGCTCAAATATGGCAGACCTATGTATACCTGTGTGAAAGATTGTAGATATGTTTAAGGTTATGCTTTCATTATACTCTTGGCACAAAGAGGTACTGGGGCTTTTGCAAAGAGGTAGGAAAGTCAGGTAAATGTATCTGTTCTTAAGCATATTCAAAATATAATTTACGCCAAATAAATAAATGGTGAAAAGCAATATGTCAACAGTAAGACTGAATGCACAATAGAAAGTATCCGCATTAGGAGCAAAGTTTGAAAATATGAACTCACAAAAGAAATATATCTTATGAACTGATTAAAAAATAACAAATATTCCATTAATAATTGCTTTAAAAAACAAATACATTTGAGGGCAACAGATTGAATGACTGTATGCTGTTGAGAAGCAAAGAGTCCATCAGTGAAATGTTGGTATCAAATGCAAACAGCTGTAGAAATAGAGGAATATTTCTCCCCAGATGATGCACCAAATTAATGAGTTGGTTAAAGGAATTTACATGCAAGTCAGAAACATAGACATAATAATCCCAGTTTGGTAATATAATTTCAGTCAATTTCCTTTCTCTCTCTGACTGGCACTACAGATTTTACTCATTAGGAAACTCCAATGAGTTGCATTTAATGTGACTAAAACTGGATTTATTTCTATGCATTTATACAACTCACATGCTGAATTTACCCACCTCTGTGTGACATTTTCTTGATAGTTGCTCCTTATTTTAAAACAATTTTCCAAATAATAACAATACTAATTATAATTATAATTAAAACAGGCCGTTGAGCTTAGTTCCCAGAAATATGGGGCATAAACTGGATCAAAATCATGGCAATTCCCTTTATATAAGCAATTCTTATTTCTTCACCATACCATAGAAAAACCAGACTATCTAATTTTGGCAATAAATGATCATTCTTAAGTCTGAGCACCAAGGACCAGGTAAACCGTTCCTATAGAGTAGGTTATAAACAGAATAAGGACGTGTTGCTATTTTTCCCTTTTAATCTAAAATATTTACAGTATTGCACTTTACTGCACTCAATTGCATTTCACTAAACGTAACACTGCATCAGTATTATGCTTTTAAAACTGCATGTCCATCTTTGATAGCTGAATCAATCTCTCTTGAGCAAGCCAAGGAGATTTTTCTTCTGAGAAATCCAGACATCTGTAAAACAAAGCAAGGAAGTCAACCTGTCCTTGTCTTGCAAGCATATCTGCTTATTCAGAGGGTTAATTATTATTCTGTTCATTATAATTGTTTCCATCACTTAGATCTTCTTTGATTTTTGTGTAATTTTTGTCTCTCAAACTTTTGTGCTGTTGCAGCTCCTTGTAAAATATACAGCTGGAGGGTTTGCTAGGTCTGGATTAAACTGCCTTATATGTGATTTGAAATTCCATGTTCTAAATTTAAGCCACTTTTGCAAAAGCAGCTCCTTAGTTCGTGAGCAATTTGTGAAATAGCTATAATATACTTGGCAACTAAGGAGAAATGTTATGGTAATGGAGACCAGCCCCTGGGATTGTTTTCAAGCTTCGGTTTTGTTCCAGTAGAGTCTGTGATTTCCAAATGGTGTTATATATTGTTAGGCACATGCACAACTTCGCAAAACTGATAGCAGTGTACAGTGTTAGGCTGACACAATGATCACTTTGGCCATGGTCAAGCTCCAATTGTCCCAACATTCAAAGATGCCACATAATTTGGAGAATTATTATTCTCATCTTCTCTCCTCCCCCAAGTATTCTTGGTTTTGTCTTTTTTCTTTCATAAAGTTGTTATTTATACCTAAAATTCAGAATCAGTGTGTATCTGGTGGGAGTGAAAAAAATTGACTGCAATTATCAGCACTAAGCGCTTGGCCAAAATCAGAAAGGTAGACAGGTGGGTCCTTCAGTCCTCAGATCAACTGAATCACTTCTTACATCTTGGAAGGAAATAGAAAGAGGAAGAAGAAGAGGGGGAATAAAGGAAGAAAAAGCAGGCCAGTGCTGATTGTGCATCTGTAAGGTCTCCCAAGGTTTTCAAAATCTAGCACTTGTCCTTGTCTCAGCCAAGCAAGGATGACAGCTGGAAAAAAGGAAACTTTTGTCCATCCTGGCAATGAAACTGCTTCCAGAAAGGAAATGTCAAAGCCCCAAGGCCTCAGCATGTTTCCGGGCCTTGAGCCTCAAGTCAGCAATACTGGAATTCTTGCTGTTGCTCTTGGCGGCTGCAGCCACAACTGCAGCTGCAGAGGCAGAATCAGCCAAGGAGGCGATTGGGAGTCCAAAGGGAGGGGGAGGAAACATCAAATAAGGGGCATGAGCCGCTAGGTGAGGATGGAGGTGAGGATGGGCATGGGTGACCCCCTCCAACTGCAACTGAGCTTGGACCTGAAGGGGAAAAAAGAACCATAAAGAAAATAGATTAACAGGAGATATTCCAACAGATATTCCAACAGGACAAATGAGCAAGTCAGCCCTACCAGGCCAGGAAATCAATTCCACAAGGAGACTATACCTTATTGAGATGGACATGTTAATAGAATCTTACAAGTCTGTTTATGTCATTCCACTCTTTTTTACGCCCCAGTGGATAAGAATAGCATTTGCGTGGTCTTGCTTCTCAGGGCTTCCATCCCATTTCAGCCCTCTCTATCTAGGTAATGATTCTTGCCTATTTTTGTCAAGGTCATCTCCCTCACTGTTTATCGGGAATTACTCTGCGGCTTTGTAAATGATTACTTATTTAAGTAATTTAAATTCTGTGAAGGTTGAGTATTTACCATTTGTCTGGGGCACACAAGTATGAAATAAATAGTTGAGGAAACAATTCTGTGGCTGACTAAGGACTGTGAAACACTTTAATTAATTTCATGTAGTACTTAGTATCATTTAAGTAATTCCTATAGGTCCATTCTTGCACTTTTGGGAATAGTTAACTCTTCAGCTTGAAGTCCTTGATGGAGAAAGGGAGACAGAGATGGAATTGGGTAGCACAAAAAGAAGCAGAAGAAGGTAATGATGCAAGATCCATTTTCACTAAACAATGGGCTCATCCTCTCCTTCATCTAGATCCGTCTTTGGTTAAAATCTGGCATTTTCCAATATTTCAAGAGACCTTCACTGAAAAAAGTTTTCCAGTTCTGCTTTAAAAGTCAAGCATTGCTGGGTATGATTTTGACAAAGTAATTGTCTCTTCTTGTCAAATTGTGGTAATTTATAGGTAGGGAAACTATACTTATATAACTCTTGATTGTATGTGAGAACATCCCAAATATTACCGTGTTTCTCATATAATAAGGCTGGGTCTTATATTTTATTTTATTTTTTGAGCCCTGAAAAAATGGCTAGGCCATCTTTTCGGGGGTGACTTAATTTCCCCCCCCCCCTTGCATCTTTGGGTGGGCAGCGACGGCTTGGATGTTGACCTCGGCATTGGTGGGGCACTTCGTATTGGGGTCAACGCAGGCAGCACCATATCCGAGTGTGCAACAAAAGTACTTCCTAACAGCAAGCCCCCCCACCATTCCCCCCCATTTCACATGTTTTAATATAGGCCTTAATTTGGGGGGGAGGGGCTTAATTTCATTTCATGCCTATAAAACATGCTGGGACTTCCTATTGGGGGAGACTGTATTGTTGGAGAAACAGGATAGAATGGAATAGGAATAGGAATAGAACAGAATAGAATTCTTTACTGACCAAAAATGATTTTTGATGGAATTTATTAATGATTTTCCATAAAATAAAGAAAAAAACAGGTGTGTTAAATCTTATCCCTTAAATCACTCTTATAAAACAGATGTCACCCAGGTATCACTGCTTCCATCCAGGTCTTTTAAAATAGAGATGGTCTACAAACAAAAAGTTGCCACATTATTTAAATGACTAGAATATCTGTGAACTAAAACCTCTATCATAATAATATTAGTCTTTTTGATTTCACATTCCTTTTGTTTTTATCACTAGTATTCAAAAATAGATAAGCAGTTACTCACAGATTAAAAATAAAAAACTTATAATCAAGATACATTATGCTTTTTTTCATAACCCAGAATTTAATCTACCATAGTGCACAATGCAGTGGGTGAATATATCACTCAAACTGGCAGCACTCTCTTCCTTGCTACATTACCCTACCTATATTGTTGACTGCAAATATCACTAAGAGTGTCCTTTTCTAGAACTACTACAAACTAGCTTTTCCAGATAGAACCTCTCCTCCCTTCCATTCCCGCCCCCTCCCTCACCCCTGTCCAGGGTCTGGCATTTGATAGGGTTGGATAGAGTCTTAAGGAATTACCAGTCAAAAAATAGTGTGCATGTTATGATAAAAACTAGGTTTGTTTCAGCACAAATAATATAATGATGAATTTGACCTTAATTCAAAATTTGGAAGCACTTGGGTATAGCATGTTGGGTTTTTTAAACAATAAAAACTTTAATAATAATTTCATAAAAACAACCAGGATGAGATATAGAATATTTAGAAGTAGGGAATTTATGAGATGTTTACTTTATCACAAGAGTGCTTTCTTTTCCTTTTAATACTAGTCTCCTTTCCTTTCTATGTTTTCATTCTCTAATCTGTTCTACATTTTCCCCAGATTCTTAGCCTCTTCTTAGCCTCTGCCTCTTCTTCCTATAAAGAAGCATCTTTACATTCAAGTAAAAACAAGAACATTTCAAGTCATCTTTCCTTCTCTTCCAGCTTAGCATTGTTACCATTCTGAATTTAAGCAGAAGAACTTATTTCATTCTAAATATATAAAACAATTATTTTTTCCTCTTCCTGTCTTTATAAAATATCTACAATCTCTTCTTTTTTTCCCCTTCACTTATCCCCAATGCTTCCAATGAGCCTCTTCTGCCATTATGGCTTTTCCCTTCCACTCTCTTTACAGCCTTCTCTTCTGGATGATGGCAAGGGATGCTTCTAGTACAAACATGAACATGAATATCAGGACCATTCTTTAGTAAAGGCCATGAATTAATGTTCCACTGCACCTATTTCAAATCTTAACACATCTACTTTATTAATATTCTGGCCACAGGTACTTAATAAGGATCCTTCCTTCCAAGGCCTTGTAAAGTTACAAATTGGGGAGGAACAATATTTATTCCATAAGTTCTAATTTTAAAACAGCCAAGGAAGCATCATGGTCTACCATTGTCCAAAAAGGTTTTCTTACCATAACTCAAACTCACAGGTTTCTCTTAAGTTCTAATTAAACTCATCAGATCAAAACAGGCTTCTTTCTTGTGTACAGTTTTTTCAGGGTGGACTAAAAATAACACTCTGCCAAATTTGAATAGAAACTCTTCCCTATTTAGTACTTTCAATTACTGGGTTTGGCCTCCTTTCTTTCATTTTTCATCTTTAACTCATGGGAAATAAAATTAGTCCACATGTAATAATTCTGTCCTTTTCTCTAGATTGTTAGTCTCAGGCCATCTACATTCCTTTAGAAACATACCAACTGTACTGTTCTCCTGAAAAATATGTATATTCTATTTTACAGGCAAATTAACTCATGCTATTCCCAAGTTTCTTGGAGTCCCAAGTTAACTGTTTTCATACCAAGGGCAGGCTAAAGAAATAGTAGACTCACAGTACAATAGAGATTCCTGTAGTTCAAAACAAAGGCTGTAACTGGGAATGGTGAAATTATCAAAATAGAATGATTCAGAACAGAATTACATAGAATTGTGTAATTCATACATAGAATTGTGATTTTCAGCTGCTCTGACAATAGAATAGAATAGAATAGAATAGAATAGAATTAGAAATAGTTGGAAGGGACCTTGGAGGTTTTCTAGTCCAACCTCCTGCCTAGGCAGGAAACCCTACACCTGTGATGGCGAACCTATGGCACATATGCCAAAGGTGGCATACAGACCCCTCTCAGTAGGCACATGTGCTATCACCAGCTGCTCTTCTGGTTTCTGGAGTGCATTTGGAAAATGGCCCAAATAACGGCCTGAAAACAGCCCCCAAAACAGCCAAAAACAGCCAAAACACAGGCATGTGCACATGGCCGGCTGGTCTTCAGATTTCCTGTACTCAGGCACATGACCATACATGTATATGCACACATGTTCTGGTTTGGGCACTCATTGCCAAAAATGTTCATCGTCACTGCCCTATACCGCTTCAAACAAATGGTTATCCAACATCTTTTTAAAAACTTCCAGTGTTGGAGCATTCACAACTTCTGCAGGCAAATTGTTCCACTGATTAATTGTTCTAGCTGTCAGGAAATCTCTCCTCAGTTCAAGGTTGCTTTTCCCTTTGATTAGTTTCCATCCATGGCTTCTTGTCCTGCCTTCAGGTGCTTTGGAGAATAGCTTGACCCGCTGCTTTGTGGCAGCCCCTGAAATATTGGAACACTGCTATCATGTCTCCCCGAGTCTTTCTTTTCATTAGACTAGACATACCAAGTTCCTGCAACCATTTTTCATATGTGTTAGCCTCTAGTCCCCTAATCTATGGATGGCTGGTGACCACATCTAGTGGGGATTTCCCAGGTGGATAATCCTTATAGGTAAAGCTTGGATTTAGTAGGGCAATCAACACCAAGCCCCGAAGGACAGAATATAAAGAGTTGAGTGAAATATACAAGGCACTAGTGCAAAACTCCACAAGAGTTTCCCTGGCTTTCGGTGCAAAGATCTAAGCATATTCCTGGGAGAAAAAATCAGGTCCTTTAGCATTTCCATACACTTTCTTTAAGAACTGTATACTTGTTATTCAGGAAGATTATTGTGAAGCTCATTGGTCCTCCTTTAGTGAAAGCGGAAATGAATTTCACAAAGACTTCTAATCCCAAATTCTACCTTTTAGCAGCTGACACAAAAAGGGGGAGATCTCCTGGAAAATCAGGGGCACAGACCTTGGGGGTAACAATGTATCTCAGCTTTAAACTGCAACATTTCTTCTTCATGCCTGCAAGACTTTTTCATCTCTTAGCCTATTTTGCCCCTAAAAGCTGGAATATAAGGTACTCTGCTGTGTTGAAGTTTCATTTTCTTTTTTAATCAGTAACAGTCTTCTTTTTCCACATTGTCTCCCTCCTGCTGAATATTCCAATCCCTACATTCCTTTGGTTTGCTCCCAAGGACCAGTATCTGGCAGTCATTTCTCCTTACATCATTTTTTTTCCCCTATGTAGCTATCTACTATACATTTCTTCTCCTCTCCTCCCCCTGCGTTTTCCTCTCATTCCCTTTTAATTTTGATGCTTGCTCTTCTTTTCCTTCAGGCAAATTCTTCTTCCTGGAATTTGTATTGCACTGCTTTGCTATCACATGTGCCAAAAACAAGGTTCGTTTTGCTAGGAGTTTATTTGAGGAATAAAAATATTGAAGAAGAGGAAGGTGACCTTGATAGAAACACAGTATAGGTAGTTGTCAATATATGAACATAACCGAACCCAGAACTACAGCCGTAGGTCATGCTGGTTAAGGGGTCATCAAATGACCAACCCTATTTTAGAACATTTTTGTGTCAAAAAGCAAATCTACAAGGTTGTTCCGCAAACCCATTGTCCACCCTGGAAGTTTTTTGTGGAAACCGGTAGACGCCAGTCATAAATTGCAGCCACATGACTATGGGATCCTTCAAAAAGCCATAAATGCAGGCCAGTTGTCAAGCACCCAAAATGTGATCAAGGGAAAGTTGAAGGAATAATTGCATGCTGCTTTAGCATCATTTGGCCTCTCTATACCTCCTATGAAACTTTCTGCTCTAATCGTCAATGGTCAATGTGGCTCTTTTTTACAGTGTTGACACCAAATTCTCTTAGCTTTCTACCATTACATATAACAACCAATCCAGTTAATTGTTCACCTGCATTCCACTAAAGCATGTGTAATTGTTACTTCCTTTTCCCTTTAATGGGCTTTCTCTCAAACGAGAAATGATATATGATCTGATATGAAAATATAAAAATTACAAATATCACGCAGGGAAGTCTAGAGATATTTCTAAAATTCCACCCGCAAAAAATTCACAAGTAAAGCTGGACAATGGTTCCATAACCGACTGCCACCTTTCCCTATAAGACTTTTACCAAAAGCTAAGAAAAAAAAATGTTCCCTGAAAAAAAAAAAAGACGACTAATTTTTTTTACCACAATTCCTCTGATGCATTAAAACAGGAAAAACACAGACTTATTTCATTCACCCGCTAAGTTCTTCACTCCAAAAATCCAGAAATGTTGGTACTTTTTTTAATTTAAAAAAAGAATAAGCTTCAAAAGAAGCCCAGCAGAACTGATGTTATTATTAACAGGCTTTTTAATATATAACAAAATCTTATGCAGAAAACAGATTTGACAGCAATGATATACATATGCTTCTTTTTTAATGTTAGGAATATATTTGGTTTTAGACAGCAATCTAACTTGGAAAATATTGAAATGAAGAAGAAAGACAGAAGGGTAGTAGAAGGAAATGGGAAGGAAAAATTTTAGCACCCAAGAATACAGGAAGCGTGTTCAAATGCTAACAGCTGCCTCTTTCCTCAATAGTTTTATTTTCCCTTGCCATTAGTAAAACTGCCTTTTTTGTGCTATTTGAAACCAAGTTGTTCCATGTTCAACCCTAACAGAGGCCACATCTATAATAATTGTGAAATTGTTAAAGACATAGATAACATCCTGTGATAAGGTAGCACATCACTATGTTAAAGTCCTTTCCTCTCAGTTATTATTGACAGAAGAATCCTCCATTGTTTCCCCCTGGATTATGCTGTCCTTATCTTGTTCCACGTTTTAAACAGCTTTATAGCACCTTTGAATTTTGGGAAATCACCAGAAATTCATGATTAATCTGCCAAAGGGTATAAACTTTGTCTGTTTCCTGCCCTGAGATATGTACTGTATATGTACAATGTAACCTTCATCAGTCATTGGCAGATTCCGCAGGAAGTGGGGGGTGCCTAAATTTTACAGAGGGAACGCAAAATACATGCCGCTAACTATTGATCAGCCAATCAGCACCTCAAGATGTGCTACCTTTCCTACCAGCAGAACAGCGTAATAGGCTATTCCACTAATCATTACTTTGATGCCACAAAGGTTTAGCTGTGCTAAAGATCCATCGTACATCATGTAAAAAAGTGTCCTTTGAGTTGGATTTGACCTTCCTTGACTTCACCAATACATCCTACCCTTATAGTTTGCCATTTCCTCTTTCTGGAATTTTTTTTTTCAATTTCAACTTCTGAATCCTTGTATTTCCTGGAACTGTCCAAATAGTAACTGTACTCAAAGCTGCTTATTTTTCAAACACAGTGTGTGGATTTGGAAGGAAGAAAAATAACTAAATCTTATTTTCTGCTTGCTCAGACTACATGCTAAAGATATATTCCCACACAGCTGGAAACATTTCTCACTTTGCATTCACTGTAATAACTTGTTTTGGATGTGTGCCTTTTCAAAGTGCTCAAAAGGCTGAATTTCAACATATGCACTCCAGCAACATCTTATTTTGGCTGGAGTTTTACCTGTTACTATTAGCAAATATTTTGGAATCACACTGAGATGCTGG